>NC_045614.1:187130453-187433484 GCF_009829155.1 Mustela erminea
ACAGGCCATCAAAAAACAAACAAATAAAAAACTTTTACCTGTTGAATTTAAGTTTATTATGAGTGATCCAAATGGAAAGATTATTTCCTTGCACGAAAACAGAAATCTGGAGATTGTTAGTAAATTCTGAGCTGGGTAGGGGTTAAACCAAGGTAAATTGTGCCAAGTACACCAAAAAGAGGGATTGCTTCATGCAGGAGGTCTTCATAGATGATGCATAGAATTATGTTAATGAGACAAAGAAGTTTATTTACTGAAAATGGACTCTTTTTGTTTGTTTGTTTAAGATTTTACTTATTTATTTGATAGAGACATCACAAGTAGGCAGAGGCAGGCAGAGAGAGAGGGGAAGCAGGCTCCCTGCTGAGCAGAGAGCCTGATGTGGGGCTCGATCCCAGGACCCTGAGATCATGACCCGAGCCGAAGGCAGAGGGTTAACCCACTGAGCCACCCAGGTGCCCCTGAAACTGGACTCTTAAATGAAGTAACAAAGAGAATATTATAGATAATATCTGGTCTCAAGAAGTGAGGGCCAGAATGAAGTAAGTCGAGGAATGAATAGCAATGTAATAAAGACACAAGTGATGGCTAGAAGGGATCATGGAGTCTAGATATTTTTGTCTTTTCTTTTATTTTGAAATGTTTTAGGTGGGGCTTACTTTGTTTTAATATGGAGGACACTTGTAATTGCTTAATGGGAAAATGTTAATAGAAAACCAAAGTTGATAATTCTGGACAGGGAACTATCCAAAGCATCATTGTTCTTGAAGTATAATGAAATAAAAATACAGGGCAGAAGCAAGACCATTTGCAGTTTGGATGGCAGATGTTCAAACCTCCATTGCATGGCTGGAACACCATTTGTTAATCTATTCATTGGGTGATGGACATTGGACTTGTTTCCACTTCTGGGTGATTATAAGTAGCATTGCTTTGAACTTTTGTATGTAAGCTTCTGGGTGCAAGTATATTTTCAATTCTCTTGTATATACACACCTAAAAATGGAATTGCTGGATCTTATAGTAAGCCTATATTTACCAATTTGAGAATCTACCAAACTGTTTTCCATAAAAAGAATAAAGTTCTTATACATGCTACAATATGAATGAACCTTAAAACATTATGCTTAATGAAAGAAGACCAACACAAAAGAGTACATACTGCAAGAATCTATTCATATGAAATGTCCAGAAGAGGTAAGTCTATAAAGACAGAAAGTAGATTAGTGTTTGATTAAGAGTGTGGTGGGGATGGGAGGGAATGGGGAGTGACTCCTAGTGGCTATAGATTTATTTGGGAGATGACAAATAATAGAGATGTTCTAAACTTAGTGGTGATAATTGCACAACTTAAAAACACCAAAGAAAGTGAACTATATACTTTAAATGGGTGAATTTTATGGTATGTGGATGATATCTCAATATCAATGTCTTAAAAAGCAATAAGAGGAGGAAAGGCGTAGGGGAAGGAAGGAGAGTAAGAGAAGATGAGTTAGAGACTGGGGGAGTTCAGGAACCTGGGCTCTAAGGTATATTGAATAAATCATTTCCTTTCATTCCCACCTCTGAAAATTGAGACCATATATGATATCTCACAGTGTTCCTTTTCAAGGATTAGAAGAGATGATGTTTACAGAGCACTTTATTCTGTCTTTGATTAATCCTAACTGGTGGCTTTTTGTTGGACTAACTTATCAAAGGATTGACTCAAGTCTAATCTAATATGGACAACGAGGATAATCACCTGCCTAATTGAGCTGTTGTGAGATTAATGAGGTAACCAAGTTCAACCTCAATTCATTTCAAACCAGGCATATTACAAGCTTAGTAACACACAGAACATAGTGTCCATAACGATATACTTATTGCAATTTTATCAGATGCCAGTGTCTGTGCAGTACACTTAACGTGGGATTATCAACTGTCTTTATAGCAGAATACCATTAGTCACTGTAACAGTTTCATGCTGCTGGAGATCAAGCCAAAAACATACCATCAAACAAAAAACAACTTTTATAAGTCATGTGAATAATCAAATTTGGACCTAATTTAGAGAAAAAACAAACAAAAAAATAGAGAGGAATATTGCCCTTTATACTGTGCAAAGCTTTAATAGTTTATAAGCAGTCTACTTCTAGGAAATATTTGTGATTACATAAAAATAACACAGATTTAAAGACGAAATACATGAATTTATATTCTTACTCCAAATTATCTCTTGAGGCTCAATTTCCTTCCTGCTAAGTTGAGGCTCATAAATAGAACACGGGCTATATTATACAGGGATGGTAAAACAGAGGAACACAAAAGCTGATACTATATTCTGTTTAGTCCTTAGATCCCTGGCAACCAAAAAGGAAGGAAAGAAGGGAAGGAGGGAAAGAAGGAGGAAGAAAAAAAGGGATTCTCATTGGTAACATTAAAATAAAAATAAGAAACCATTTTCTGATGCTAAATTCAAAACTGTTTATCATGGATCATTAACCTGGAGATATTGAATGCACAGCATAATGGACAATGTCTTTCAATATGGATTTCAGAAGATACAGAATTCTTAGAAAAACTTTTTATGAAAATGCTTGATAAAAATTTATATCAAAATGTTAAAACATTGCTTAATGAAAACATTTGCTGGGGACTAACATACTAGGGACTAGGATATAATTTTCTAGAGATGAAAGTCACAGTTTCTTTTTTTTTTTTTACCTCCTGTGTAAACCAAAAATGGGGCTAGCATATTCATGCATTATCTCTAATTTTCATTACATCCTATAAAGTGTTATTATTGCCTTTTACTACTGTTAGAAGATGACAGAACCATCCTATCTTTTCCATTAAAACAAGCAATCTTAAACTTGATATATGGATTAGTTTGGATGACCAGCACATACTTTAGCCTGTCATATTCATAGATAAATGATCTCAGTGAGGCTTTGGGGAGAAACTGGACAACAAGCTGTTCAAGGCTTAGCTCACTGGTGCATGTGCAGGGCTTAGAGTCCCCTGATTGAATGTTAATATTACAGCTCCTTTTTTAACTCTTATCTTACATTTTCTGCAGCATCTGATATAAGGACCATACATTCTGTTACAGAAAGAAAATTAAATTGTATTTAATAAAATCATTAACACTTTTTAAGTGAGTATTTAAATCTCTGCAATCTTTAAATGTCTTTATCCCATCTCTGGAATGATAAGGTAGAATATTCTTTAGCCTCCTGGACTATAAGAAAGCTCAGAGACTCAGAGAGACAAAGAATGATAGTGGGATGGAGAGTTCATAGACTACCCCCATAGATCTTCCTATATATCTCCACTCTGTCTTTATAAATTCTTGAATTTGTGTTTCACCATTGGGTGACTATATTTCCTTTCTCCATGTGCCTATCTCCAAGAAGAACAGGGAGGAGCTATACTGGGGTAATCTGAGATGCAAATTCCCAATGTAATACCATGAATTAACTACAGATTATCTAATGTTCTTTGAATTATGTTTATTAATTCTCCTTATTCGTTAAAGTTCTTATTTTCATACCTAAAGTGAATACATTTTCTTCTAGGGAGAACAATGTTAACTCAACCCTGGTTACTTCTCTTGAGAAAGTTTGACCTTTTTAATGTAGAACCTACCTTGGGCTGGAATAAGGAGTATACAGTTCCATTAAATAACAAGTACACACTTTCTTTGTCATCATGGTGGGAAGCAATCAAGACTAAGATCCAAACCAAACTGTTCCAACATGGATTCTTCCTCCAGAGAGTTTCTAGAATTTAGATGTCTCTAAGCTAGGTGTTTCCTAAAGCCGTTTCTTGAGGCTAGGAAAATGATGACAGGTAAAATGTCAACTTTTTGTAGTCCCATAGGGTGTCCTCAGAATCCTAAAGGGTCCTAATTCTTACTTTATACTTACTTTATACTCTTTATACTTCTGTGTTACAATTGTGGGGTTTTTGTGGATACTGCTTAGTTCAAACTGTTTTGTTTTCTTTAATATCATGTGAAAAAAGAACTTGAAATGCTTCTAACTCTTAGATAATATCTTAACTTGTTCCATGTGTAGAGCTATATGGGATGTTCCAAGACCTTGAAGTTTGGTGTTAGCAGAGCTGAGTGAAAATGAAAATTACAGACTCCTCATTCAGAAATTAACAATTTCAAGACAACAGCTTAACAGTAAAGGACTATGAGAGTGCATAGGTTACATGCATGTGCAGCCAGCCCTGGAGGTGTCTCTTAGATTGCTTTCTTAAAGTAATGCCTAAGACTTGGAATCATATTCAAGTGATTTAATTGTGAGTGTCCTCCAGAAAGAATAAAGGTAATAATATGAGAAGGAGGGAAGCTGAGCAAGATGGTGGCCTCAGCTATGTTCAGTCTCACAGGGAAAACTCTGGATCACAAATTTCTTCAGAGAGTCAAACCTTGATGAAAGAGGGCAGTACTTTTCTAGCCTCATGTATCTGATCATGAATAATTCTTCAGAGAAAGGATAACAATTTCCAGCAGGTAGGGTAAGACTACAAATGCTGGTAAATGGGATCTAGTTGGGGCAATAACATCTTCCATTATAGTCTCTTACTCTAATTTTATGGTTTTCTACAAGTCTTTTTGGTTAATGAATCTATGTCACTGTGACATGTAACACATCAAGAAATGCCACAGTTTTGGGGTGCCTGTGTTGCTCAGTTAGTTAGGTTCCTGACTCTTAGTTTTGGCTCCGGTCATGTTCTCAGGGTCTTGAGACTCTAAGCTCAGCATGGTGTCTGTTTGCCTCCCCGCTCCTCAAGCACTCTCTCTCTCTCTCAAATAAATAAAATCTTTGAGATCTGCCACAATATATGGATAGCTCTGCCTTGGCGATTTGAGCAGATTCTGAGAACATTACCCTATAGAAAGAGTGTAAGTTCTCAACAAAATTCAATTTTTTATATAATATGTCTTAGTTCATTCAGGCTTCTAAAATTAATACCATATACTGGGAAGCTTATAGGCAACAGAACTTTACTTCTCACAGTTGTAGAGTCTAGGAAATCCAAGATCAATGTACCAGCTGATTCAGTGTCTGGTGAGAGGCTGCATTCTTGTTCATAGTAGGCTGTCTTCTTGCTGTAACCTCACTTGGTGGAGTGCAAGAGGGTCTTTCTTATAAGAACACTAATCTGATTCATGAGGGCTTTATTTTCATTACTTGCTTAACTCCCAAAAGCTCTACATCACATTGGAGACTGGATTTCAACATGTGAATTTAGGGGAGACACAAAAATTCAGTCTCTAGCATAGTGATTTTAAAAATCACAACCTTCATCGCTCCCTGTTATTTCTTACTATCTGACTCTAGAAATCAGAAAATTTAAAGATAATTTACATTATCCAAGGTGCATTTGACTTTTTCTTCTCTTTATATACTACCCGAATCTATAAATAGTTTAAAGCTCTCTATAGTATTCCATCATACCGCCTCATCACAGTCTTCTAGTATTTTCAAAATCACAAATGTCTTCTGAAAGTGTCCTCATCTCTGCACATTACCTTTTTACAGGGTTATAGCCCTTGTTTCAAGGTGAATTGCCTTTCATTCAAGTACTGGGCTTTCAAATGGCCGCTGTTGCAGTTATGTACTATAAGAGGATTCTTTGAAAGTTCAGAAGGTCCCAAAATATGAAGTTGCTATGACTAGCAATCCATCAGAGTGAAAGGAATGTAGTTCTCTTTATCTTTCAAAGATAAAAGTTTGTCTGTATTGGTGGCTCCAGGACCACTGGGTGGCTAAAAATTAATTTTAGTCAATTCTCAAAGAACTTTCCGGAAGCAGCTCCCTTACTTCTAATAACTTTCCCAGACAGAGGGAAGCAGACATACAGCTTTAGGTTAAGCTGTATTTACAGTGTCAACCAATGAGAATCTTTGATTTTTAGTGAGTCTCAGAGGCCAGTTCTAAGTAGATCATTGTTGTATCTACCTCCTTCCAAACATAAGCTTTCATTTGGGGAACTTTTATATGAGATCTACCCAGTGTCACCTTTTCCCAAACCCATATTTTTGCAGCTGTACACATACCACATTCTCTGATTCCCCCATTCCTCTGTTTTCAAAAACACACATGCATTCTGCCAACTTTTCTTCCAAGTTCTCACTCCGTATCTCTCACCCATCCTCTTTCCTTTCTCTGATATTCTGATTTGGGCTTTCTTCAAAACCATGAGTTTGCACAGCTTAAGAGAGAGTCCACTATAACTGAATTTCCGAACTTCCCAAAGACAATAATTGACAAATGAAGATTAGGAGATAAAGTGTAAATGCTAGTCTCTTCTCTTCCACATGGGAAATTCTGAGGTGCATTCTCCTAGGTTCTTCAGTGTTTCTAGGAGGATTGAGCACTAGTAATCCAGATGCCAGGATTAGTAACCCAATCAATAGTGCAGCTTTATTGGTTTTTCATTTTATCTTCTCTCATTTTTCCCAATCCCTCACTCCTGCTTTTGGAATTCTTTCCTCAAACAACCACCTGTAGATAAAAAGGCCTTGTCTCAGGACTTGTTTTAGGGTAACCTACATAAAGACAATTTCTTTTGACAATGGCTTTAGAAATCAGAACCTCTGGGGGATCCTGAGACTGGTTAACTCAGCTGATACAACAAGGACTACACCACTGAAAACAAGCAAGAAAGAAGTGAAATGCTGGGAGCTGAGATGGCAGCACTGGGTGAAATATCCTGAGTCCTCCAACCATATAAGGGCAGCTCCCTCACTCTTCTCAATATTATAAGGTCTGCTTTCACAGAATCAGTCCTGAGACTTCAACTGAGTCAGATGCCTTGCAAGATGAATTGTCTTCTAAGATTCACCCATATTTCCCCTTATGATGTATAAAAATAACTTCAGTCAAGGCTCAGCATAACCCAAGCAGGGAATTATGGGGAATTATGGTCTTGATAGCAGAGGAAATATTTTCTTACTAAATTAATTTCAGAATTTGTACCAGGCAGGAATTGGGAAAATATTACTGGGAGTGGATCTTAAGAATGCAGGACCAAGATGGCAAAAAAATATAATAGGGATATTGGGATGACTCCTTGAAGCTTTTGATGTGACAGTGCTTCAATTTGGTTGACAATTTCTGTGTATGCTGCACATATTTCACCTCAAATATCTTTTGAATCTTTTATTACCCTGTGTAAGGGCTTTTCTTTAAAGCAATGACAGGATAACTTAAACCAGGCAAAGGACAGCCTTGATATGTAAGTGAATTCCCAGCCTGGGGAAAACCCTCAATCAATGAGAGAAGCGTCCTCAGTGGCTCAATACACCCATTTCCTATCCTTCAAAGGAATAATTCTAAGGCATGTTGTACAGAGGGCCCCCAATTGTAGCAAACCCCAGTGGCCACAGAGGTGGACTACACACTGTTTGTTAGCTTTCCTGAATTTCCAATTCCATTTCCTTCTTTGGGGAATCGTTATCTAAAGAACAGATCTGTGTCCATATTCTTGAATCAGGCTCTGCTTTGGGAGAAACTAAATGAAGATATGTTTTAACCATTTACATGATCCAAGGAAAGAAATAAATAGTCAGAAATAAAACATACATCTATATGAGTGTTATTCAGCCAAAAAAAAATATTTACTGTAAAATTTAGCATACAAATTTTTCAAAACTTTAAGGTGAATTAATGATGTGGGTTTTTTCCCCAAAGAGTCAGAATCAAAATTGTGGTCAGGACACAGATAAATTTAATCAAAAGCATATCTGCTAAGTGGACCTTAGAGATCTTGTTGAGTTGGTGAAATTTCCTGAATCTGGATTATGGTAATGGTTGACAACTCATTAAATCTACTAAAAATTATTGAATTGGAAGAATCTTATGGAAGATAAATTGTGTCACAATAAAATAGTTAAAATCTAACCAAAAACCCATAAAGGAAAAAAGAGAATGAAAGGATTTTAGATGTATCAGATGATCAGATGTAATATCAGAACAGAGAGTCTACTTGAATTTTTATTTTTTTTAATATTTTATATATTTTTTAGGATCCTTGTCCTATTAAAACAAGATTCCTTAAACTGAGATCAGAGGACCTCAGTGATCTTTTTGACATATTTTTCCAAGGCCTAATAGAATTAAGCTTTGGCGGCTTTCTTCATCTTTAGACCTATTGAGGAAAATAAAAAGGAAAACTCTATTCAGCCTTAGCAGACAGCTAGGATACAATGTACAAGGAAACTATAGATAAGGGAAACACTGCTTTTTGAATTATGGGAATGAATCAGATCCCAGGCCAGGAGAATTTATTAGTTTCCAGGTTCAGATAGAGATCTGCATGAACAATGAATAAGAATCAAGCATGTTATGGGAACTAGAAAATATCTCTGTAAGAATTCTAAATTTTAGCTATCTGACATTTCTTTCTCAATGTGATTAAAAGCATCAAATGGGATTGGTTCCAGAGAAAATCATCCCAAATCAGAGGGAAATGCCCTACAGGTTTTTTAAATTTATTTACATTGAAATTTTAGTTCTATAGAGTTTAATGCATAATTTTTATAGTTATATTTAGAAAAAAAAAGATTCTAATTAGTTTAACCAAAACAAATTGTCTTCTTCATGGTAGGTAGTTTTTCCCTAAGAAGTTGTTTCCTTTTATAACTTAAGTTTGTAAAAAATATATTTTATATATACCATTGCATAAATATGTGAGGAAAATTAATGTTACTTAATATAGCAAGACTTTGAATTTCAGTAACTTTATACAGTAAAAGTTTATTTTTCCCTCATTGGGCTCGGTATCTTTAACCCAAGTGATGTTTCATGGATCCTGATTCCCTTCATGCCATCTTCAATGTGTGACTGTAAGAGTCCCCTGGCATCATCCTGCTAATAGATGCATAAATTAGAAAGACCACAGAAGAGGTTTAAGGCATTAGGACTGAAAGTGGCAAACATCTTTACAATGCAAATTTCTTTGCTCTGAACTTAATCACAGGGACTGCTTACCTGCAGAGGAGGCAGGACAATATAGCTGAGCTATGTACCGAGGGTGAAAATGAAATATATTTGGTAACCACTTAGAATCCTTTCTACCACAACCTAATGACTCATAGAGACCATTCTGTGGTCTACTATCCTACTCAGAGAATCCCTCACAGCAAAAATCCGAGGTGCACATGTTCAGAAACCTTTAGCACCCTCTTCCTAGCCATAATTGATTGGAAAAGATGCACCTAGACTCCTTTTGTCCAAGTCTCTACAGCTGCCTTGAATCTACAATGGCCTTCTGGTAGTTGTTCTGTAGAGCCCTGTCTGTTGGAACTTTCTTAGATGCAATTAGAATGTGTATCCTTGTAATGAAGACACACAATTTGAAGTAGATTAAATGAATCTCCATTCCTTGTTAAAATATCTAGTTACAAATCTACATCAGTCCTCATCTCTCACTCTGGACATTTCAACTGTAATTATCATGACCCCTTTAAACTCAACTCATCTAAACTCAATTCATTTCTTTGTCCCACATAAACTAATTCTTTTTGTAGCTGTTACTATTTTTCAGTTACAAAATCTTCTAAACAACTTGGACCAGGGATTAAAGTCAAGTTTGACTTACTATCTATCTATCTATCTATCTATTATCTATATATCTTGTTTGTTTCTCACCCCATCTTTAGCTTCCATTTGCTAAACCACACCTCTACTTACATCTCAACCTCTTGCAAGCCCATTTTACAAACACTGTTGACCTGACTCTAGTGATGTCACCCCCAAGTGAAAATGTAGAATTTCTATCCAGTACTCACCTAAAAATACCCATAATAATTAGCTTATAATTAAGGATCACTCACAATAATATTGTGACCTGTCTTTTCTATTTTCTTCTGTTCTGATTCCCTATAAATTGGTATATACCTCTGTTCATTGGCGTCTTATTTCAAATCTGAATTATGTATCAACTGCTACAAGGTGAATTCCTTAATTCAATTCTAGCACAATTTCATACCTTGCTTCTTTAAAATATGTTCGTTAATTTTTGCTTTTCCAAAAATATCTGTGTATGTTCATGTTTTGGAGCATTTGTGTGCATACTTAATTTTCTTTTTATTTTGTACTAAAAAACTTCATTGATTGGTGGCTTAAACACTAAGTTGTTGTTAAAAAAAAGCAGTGTATTACTTTACATGTGTTGAATGAATGAATGAATATAATAATCACTCTGCTGATGAAATAAATAATTTCAGAAAGAAAAAAGTTCTATCATTTATAGCAAGTGCATGCTTGAAGTAGTATTGTCTGCTCTGTGTGCTCTGGTTAATTTAGCCCCATGCCATTTTTTCTCCTTTTGAGAAAACATATCATCTTAACATCTATCATTTATCCCTCATTTACAATCTCAACCAAATCGTTACTGATCAATCTTTTCCTTCACAACGAAAATTAAGCCCATTTGACTTTAATTATGATTTATATATTATAGAAATAACACAGTGTACTATATCAAATATTTAAAAAAAAATAAAAAGGGAAATGAGACATCATAAAAATCCAGGACCCTCAATATTTATATCAATTTAAAGTATGTAAGAAACTTTCAAACATTCTACCAAAGTTGCTTTTTCTAATTATGCGCTCTCCTTTTAGGTTATCAACATCTATTTATTATTATGATTATTGTATATTGACTTGAATTTTTTCTTCTCTTTTTAAAAGATTTTATTTATTTGAGAGAGTGAGAAAGAGCTTCAGTGGGAGGGAGGGGCACAAGAAGAGGGAGAAGTCAGGCTCCCAGCTGAGCAGGAAGTCTTCATGGGCTGAATCCCAGGACCCTCACCTGAGCCAAAGGCAGATGAAAATGCTTGCCCTACTGAACTACTGAGGCACCCCTTGTATTTTTCATTTTTAACTATTTATTTTTGCAATAAGTTTTTCCCGCTGTTTCATTGTAAATGCGAATCACTTTGGAGTCATTATCTGCTGAACAGAGTTTGACAGATAAACCTGAGAAACTATTCTTTATTTCTGACAATTTTTCCAATATTAAAATGCATTATGAGTTCACAAAAGTTGATTTTCAGGTAAATTTTGGAAATACAATTTTTTGTGAGTAGTGTTAAAAGTATAAACTGAAGCATATTAAAAATTTTAAGATTTATTTTGAGAAAAAAATCCACTAAATTGGGCAAAGGCAAATCTAAAGTGGTTAGGAGGGCTCCTGGGCAGGAGCCAGAGGAAAGACTGATGTAGAGAAGATGTGCAAACCAAGAAAGGATATTTTTGATTGGCTATAGTAAAGCCTGGTTGGCTGTTTGTGATAGGTTGTCCTTAGCATTTTGATTTTGTAACCTTGAAGTATTTGCAGGGTTAGATTTTGTTTTGCTTAGGTAAGGCTCCACAGAATTAGAGCCATCAGTCTAATGGTCAGTGGAAATTCTCCATATTTTCTTAAGCTTATCAGGAATAGCATAAAAATATAACATTTGCAACATTCGTAAGTAGTCTAAGCTTTATAAAAATAATAGTTGTATAAATGTGAAGAATGTTACTAGAAAGCAAGTTTATTCATGTATATTTATCGTATGGAAATTTAAACTAGCCACACCTCCAACAAATGCAAAACAAATTCTTGTTACGAAACAAAGACAAATTTGCTTCGTAATCCTAGATGCTTACAGTCTCTTCAGTGAAATAGTATTCCTTACTTCATTCCTTACTTCAAAATAGGTAAAGGTATTCCTTACTTCAAAATAGGTAAAAGAATGTTTAAAAATGAAAACAAAGACAGGTGAATTGTCTAATGATTTCATTATAATATTAAATAGGGCCTAAAATTTTAATCTCTTCATCTAATATCTTTAAAAAGTAATTAATCAATTTCCTGGTGTTTATAATGTACCTTGGTCATAAAGGATGTTACTATTATGGACAAAATGGGTGATTGGCATACAGCGCCTCCCTGTACTATTTTTGCAATTTCCAGTGAGACTATAGTTATTTCAAAGTAAAAAAATTTTTAATAAAAAATAAAAAATTAATTAAAAAAATTTTTTTTAAAAAGTCATTCATGATCCATTCATCTGTTGATGGACATCTAGGTTCTTTCCATAGTTTGGCTATTGTGGTCATTCATGAAACAATTGCCTTATTCTACACAATTTTTTATCAGTTGTTATGAAACGAGTTTCTACATGTACATCACATACAAAAGCTTATGATTTGCAGAGTATTTAAAACATGAAAGGACTGGATATTTTAGTAAAAGAGAAGGCAATGATCAGTTTATAGTTACTATTTTCAGTCTCTTTCTTGGCATAGTCTCCTTCCTTTTCCAAAGCAGTGTATGCTGTTTGACAGAGCTACTGAACTGTTGGGGATGCACACCAGATTTGAAGACAGAAATGTTCCTTGCCTTCACCTTATCCTTCTTACCCACGCTGCACATATCATTCACCTCTCTTGTTTGAAGCAGAGGTTACACGTTGTGTAAGTGACAAGGGAAAGTGACCATTAGGGTGAATTACCCAGTATGTCCTCAGTTGCCTTGATATTCAGCTAGAACACTCTTCCAGGTCAGAGGTGATGTATTTTCTATGTCATCTTAAATGTTACTAATGCTTCTTGATTTGACTTTTCACATTTTGAAGAAGAGACACACTGGAAACCATGTTATAGGCAGGTTTTATTTTATTTTATTTATTTTTTTTTTAAAGATTTTATTTATTTATTTGACAGACAGAGATCACAAGTAGACGGAGAGTCAGGCAGAGAGAGAGGGAAGCAGGCTCCCTGCTGAGCAGAGAGCCCGATGCGGGACTCGATCCCAGGACCCTGAGATCATGACCTGAGCCAAAGGCAGCGGCTTAACCCACTGAGCCACCCAGGCGCCCCTATAGGCAGGTTTTAAAACACACACATTTGCATTGGCAAATAACATTACATATAAAATTAGTTTATAGAATTATAAAATGCCTATTGACTTTAGCAGCTTTAATCATGTATGGCTTTTACAGGCCTCCGAGCAATAGACCTAATTGTTGCTGTCATTGCTTCTAATTGAGAGTTAAAGATTCTAATCATCACATTTGTAAAGCATACATTTTAAAATAATTTTTTTTAATTTAATTTATTTATTTATTTGACAGTCAGAAATCACAAGTAGGCAGAGGGGCAGGCAGAGAGAGAGGAGGAAGCAGGCTCCCTCCTCAGCAGAGAGCCTGATGTAGGGCACATTCCCAGGACCCTGAGATCTGACCTGAGTCGAAGGCAGAGGCTTTAACCCACTGAGCCACCCAAGCACCCCTTAAAATAAAGTTTTAAAAAATGTGAAAAGTAAAAGAGGAGTAGAAATGAAAACATCTTCAACAAATTACATTTTATTGCTTTGCTTTTGGCTTTTGTCTGAGTAATACAAAAAATGACTGTGTTAAAAATAAGGAAAGAAATGAAAATTCAGTTTTGATTAAAAATTCAATTCGGAAGAATCATTGCTGAGAATTATGCACAGAAATTTTCACTTTTTCCTAATCTGGAAGAAATCCATAACCTAATTGTTTCATAATGACTATTTATATTTGGCTCCTGTCACATAAAAAATAATAAAATCTATGGATCATATGACACTAATTATATATAAAAAATGGACATTCTTGTATCACGTACCTAATATATTTAAAGTGGAAACTATCTCCTAAAGTCATCAGGAGGACTAATTAATTTTTACGCTATTGTGTTAATAGAATATGATAGCTTAATACTCCCACTAATCTAGTACTTTTTAGTAATCATGGACTTCAGTGAATGACAATTCTGATGAGTTCTCAGCAGCTATCCAGATTACACAGTGATAATGCTAATTTGGAACAAATGTATTAGCGTATTGGAATATTTATGGATAAACCCAAGTGTAGAACTAACCCTGGAAAATATCATGGAGGAAAATGTGAGTCATTAATCCCTCTGCATCTGAAACAATATGTCTCCCCCTGTCTCTCTCTTGCTTGTTAGTTGTTGCCTTAGTTCTTGTGCTATTGTTTGCTTTTTAACCATCAGAAACAATTGAGTCTTATGCTTTAATGGTGACAATATTAGAACTTTACTCTCAATGTAACAAATTCATCTGCCTTAGGGAGTGTGCCTTCCAAAGACTTCATGCAAAACTTCCAGAAAGACAGACAGAGTTAAAGGAGTTGTTAGATACTCCTCAAAGACTTTGCTTAGAGTGCTTGTGAATGTTATTACTGATTGATGTACTTGGGAAACAGGAAGCTGTCCTTTTAACTCTTCTTATCTTAGATATTGAATAAATACGGGCTGCTTGTCTTTATAACAAATGTATATAACTCACTATCTGCAGAAAATTCAAGGTATAATCAACATCACGATCATAAAGTGCATGAGTGTGTGTGTGTGTGTGTGTGTGTGTGTGTGTGTGATTTCTACTGTACAAGTTTCACTTTGGGAAAAATGTTTCTGGTTTTTATTTATGTGTGTTAACTCTGTGTTTCCCTTTAATCCAGGCTGTAATGAAATATAAATAGATGGCATGGTGATCATATTTTAAGAGTTTAAAGTCTAATTAGCATAATGAAGTTATCCAAGAAATAAATGCATACTTCCTATTGTTAATGTTTAGTTCGAATTAGAAAGTGTGTCACCATCTAACTATAAAAATCATTTCACCAGAATATGGAAATGGATTATACTGTACACCACCCCTTTTTAAATTTAGTTTTGGTTTAGTCTTAAGAGCTAATCATTTAGTATTTATTGTTCTCAGATTCTATCCAAGTATCTCTTATGTATTAATTGTCACGAAAATCTTATGAAGTTGATGCTATTATGTTTTTCTAAAAATGAGGGTCTGAGACTAAATGACTTGCCCAAGGTTATTCAGCTGCTAGAGGACAGAGTGGGACTTTTATCTAAACAGGTGGCTCCAAGATCTGTGTACTTAATCCAATAACATCTTCCTGATAAACCCGAGAATTGTAGTAATTGCTTTTATAGGTGAAATTTACTGAAAAATATCATTGCCCAGAATTATGTGCATATATTATAGATGATATTTACTGAAAAATATCATTGCTCAGAGTTATGTGCAGATTTTCTCACTTCATCTTCACCCCATATTGTGGAAGTAGATTCAGTTATGCTCATTTTACAGTTAGGGAAATTGAGGATTGTAGAGATTATATAACTTGTGCAGTGTCTCACTGCCTTTAACCACTCACTTTGCTCTACCATTGATATTTATCTATGCTTAGGCCACTAACTATGTTGTAATACTTCCATATGATTATAAACTAATTCATTAATGTGGCCATCTCATGGTACATATGTGTCAAACAGTAAGAATACAATAATGAATATATGAGAATTCCCAATGCAGAGGTGTGTTCATCTTCTCAGTCACTATCTTTTTATAATTAGTAATAAATGTGTTATGGAAAAACAAAGTAGTGATTTATTTTGCTGAAGGGATCAGGAAGTTCTCTGAGAGTTAAGAGTTGATCTGGATTTCATATTGTGCATTTCATGAGTGAGAGGATGGATTTGATGATAACTGGCAGTTCAGGCAGTGAGCAGATGTGATGGCAGGTCAGAGATTAACAGTGCCTGGGGTATTTGGATAATGAACAGTAGTCCCACGTTGCTGCAGTATGAAGTGAGGAGGTGTGTGATGGGAATAAAGCTAGAAAGGGGAAAAGGGCCAAGCTGGGCATAATACTTCAGCTCTGATAGGCCATAGTGGTTTTTCTGGGATAGGTAACAGTGAAATAGATGCAGCTTTTTTTTTTTTTTTTTTAATGGAGTTGAATAAACAATCCCAACTGTCATACCTTTAACAGTCTTAGAGATAAATATATGCAACATCATGGGATCAGTGGCAAAGGGGAATAGAATAAATTATGCTGAAATAAGATTATCTTTGAAAACTTTACCTGGCACAGAGATAGAGAGGAGTTCATGAGAATTTTTCCTACAGAGTGTTTCATTACTATTATTATTATTATTGTTATTATTTTATTGATGTTTGAAGATGATTGCCTAGAAAAGTCTATAACTTAGGGATCACATTCTAAAGTTAACCACATTCACATTCTTAGAAAACAAGAGGGAAAAGGGAATAGGAAAATGTGGTTATACACAAGTATATAATTAAAAAACAAGAAAGAAAAATTCAGCAGACATGTTTGTTTGTTTCCTTCAGTGGGAAAACTTACCCTCTCTTGTCCTCATGATTTCATATTTTTTATTTTTTTCTTCCCAACTTACTGGACAATGTTAGCCATATTCCATTGTTATATACTCTTAATCCATTGAGCATTTACTATAAGGATGCTAGGCCCATTTCTTTATATGTATGTTTCCTTAAGTGATAGTTGTTTTTCTCATGGTTTTAAATATTATCTAAATATTAGGGCACCTGGGTAGCTCAGTCAGTTAAGCATGTGACTCTTTTTTTTTAAATTTTATTTATTTATTTGACAGACAGAGATCACAAGCAGGCAGAGGCAGACAGAGAGAGAGAGAGGGGGAAGCAGGCTCTCCGCGGAGCAGAGAGCCCGATGCGGGGCTCGATCCCAGGACCCCGGGATCACGACCTGAGCTAAAGGCAGAGTCTCCAACCCACTGAGCCACCCAGGTGCCCCAGCATGTGACTCTTGATTACAGTTCAGATCTTGATCTCAGGATCATAAATTCAAGCTGCACATTGGGCTGCACACTGATTATGGATCAAAATAAAAATAATAATAATAACAAAACAAAATAAAATAGAATAGGTTTTTTCTGAGGTCCAGATGTATTCATTTGATATTTTAATCTTGATGTATCTTGATCTAAAACTGAGACCAAATCCATAAACTCTACAATGAGCATGTATTTCAATCTATACACCTCATTTGTGTCCCCGGTCACCATTCTTAGTCAACCTTGGTCTGAAATAATATGATAACCTCCTAACTGGTCATTCCTCATCTAGTCTTACAACTGTATCTTATTTAACAGAGGAAGATTATTTATTTATAAATCATATCATGCCACGTCTATACCCCCCACACATGCAAATACCCATTGCTCTTAAAATAAAATGTAAACTAACTTCTTGGCCTCAAAATCTATCAATGGTCTCTCTATATCCATTTCCTTCTTTTATTATACTCATGTCACACATGGCTTGTTGCAGCTTCTAAGACAAGTCACTCCACCCATCCACTTCCAGGATTACTCTATTTTTTCTTCCTAAAACACTCTGCCCCTCTTCCCTTTGTCATTCTGCTCATGAAATCTTTCTCACCCTTTAGGTTTCAGAAAACTTGCATGACTTTCAAAAGCCATTCAACAGTAGTCCATCTGAAGTAGATTTTCCTTACGTTATGATCTCTCTTAGAAGCCTGTTTATTTCTTCTGTGTAACACATTGATATTTGTAATTATTTTTGTTTCTTGTTTACTTTGTTGTTATCTACCACCACACTAGATAGAAAAATCCCATCATTATGTTACATTATATAAAACTGTCTCGGCAGCCTGGAAGAAGAGGTGTTCTTATTGATCTTGAGGAAAGAAACTGTCTATGGAGAGGGCCATGATATAGGGCAGTGTGGGAGTTTCCTCCAGGATCTGAGATTGAACTCCAGTCAGCAGCCAGTAAAATGCAGTGGTTCTTAGTCATACAGTCACTAGGAAATAAATTTGGCCAACTCCATATATGAGCCTAGGAGGAGATCCTTTCATTGTTGAGTCTCTAGCTGAGAATACAGCCCAGATGACACCTTTATTATAGTCTTGTGAAATCCTAAGAAGAGAGCCTGTTTCATAAACACAGTGAGATAATGGATAGGTATTCTTTTAAGCTGCTCAGTTTATAGTAATTTGCTACACAGCAGTAGAAAACTGATGTTACCTAAAACAGCACTTTATAGATAATTTACCAATATCTGTGGCTAAAAACATTACATCATTAGGAAAAAAGCTAGAATTATACCATTGTGTAATCATCAGTTAACTGTATATCTATATGACACTTGATGTGTAAAGACAACTGAGGAATTCCTAGAGAAAATAATATTGTGTAAAATGAAATAAAATCCTAGTATATAATACCAACTCTTCCAATTCAGTTTGGAATCAGATGATAGAATAGAGATGGCTGATTAATGACCACATGCTACAGGAAAAAGAACTTGCATACTGAATCAGGATATACTCACATAGCTTAGCCAGGCTTGTATATGACTTTCACCAGTTCTCTAGAATGTATAAATCAGTCAATGCCTGACTCACATAGCACCATCTGTTCTGGTTTAAATTATGTGCTTTGAAGAAAATTACTTCATTCTCACCTGACAAATAGAGGAACTATAAAGAAACCCCTTGGTTAATATGCTATTTTTTATAGTGTGTTATTATTTGAAGTAATCAGAAGCAATTTTTCTCACAATTAAAGGAGATGCTTTGTGTGTATAGAAATCTTCATGTAAAAGGCTGAAAAACCAGTGAAGAAGAAAAAGGCTCTGACCTAAGCAACTTTTGAAAATGTGTTTTGATAGGACATTGAAAGGCTGAAGACAAAAGGAACTGTGCATAGCACTGTAGTGTAAATGATAAATTTCTTACAGGAGTTTGAGTTAGCAATTCTGAACCTGATTTGGAGCTATACTGAGAATGAACCAACAAGTAAATGGATGGTGAAAGGTGAGAGCTAGATTTGTTTCTGTCAGAGGAGGAAGTTATAAATAAGCAAGAAGGGAAGGCCAGAACAAAACTGTGATACGGGATTAGAGATGGAGACTTTAATATGAATGTTTATCAGTCTGTCTAACTATTATCTATCTATCTATCTATCTATCTATCATCTATTTACCATCTATCTACAATTAAAGAAATGTATGTATAGTATACATACACATAGTGGTATAATTAAAAAAGAAATATATGTATAGTATGATACACATAGTTGTATATAATTAAAGAAATGTATGTGTAGTATACATACACAGAGTTGTATAAAGGATAGTATATATACACACGGATATGTATGCCTAGCAGCCTTAGAACCAATGACAACCTAGTAGCAATAAACATACCCAGACCTCATATATCTTGATTTAGTTCTTCTATAAAAAGAATTAAAAGTTTTTGGAGAAATGTCTAGGACAGGGGAAATGTAATGAAACTGGATCCCTTTATACTACCATAAAGAAAAAAAGTGCTAAAAAGAAGAGGTCCTGTCAAAGGGATCCAGGAGCCAACTGAAAGAGCTTCCAAAGACTAAACAAGAACGATTCAATTATAATGAAAAAAAAAAAGTACTGGAGTACAATCAAAAGTATAAAATAAATATGTATTGGGGCACCTGGGTGGCTCAGTGGGTTAAAGCCTCTGCCTTCGGCTCAGGTCATGATCCCAGTGTCCTGGGATCAAGCCCCGCATTGGGCTCTCTGCTCAGTGGGGAGCCTGCTTCCACCTCTCTTTTTGCCTGCCTCTCTGCCTGCTTATGATCTCTGCCTGTCAAATAAAAAAATAAAATCTTTAAAAAAATCAAATCAATAAATATGTATAATTTCATACTGATAAAAATGAACAAACAAACAAATAAATAAATAAATAATGAAAATAGACAAATAGAATATTTTAAAAAATGATTTATTTAGATACTACTTGTAAGAAGGTGAAACATAACTCCCCACCCTTTAGGAATGCTACTCAGTGACTTTCTTTTAAGAACAACATAGACCTGGGGAAAGAAACTGTAAGGTATAATGAAGAGACTTTACAAACTCAACTTCAATCGAATAAGGATAAGTCATTTTGATAGCATGTATCCTTATATTATGTCATCAGAATACCACTTTATTTCTATGGTATTCTGGCATGAAAACAAAACAAAGTAAACACACAATAAAAACTAACCCTAGTCTAGTTACAAGGAACACATCAGGCAAATTCAAATTGAGAGCACTATACAAATATCTGACCATTTCTGCTAGAATGTCAACGTCATTGGAAACAAGAAACTACCGAGAAACTATTGTAGACCAGAGGAGACACACAAACATGATAATTAAATTCAGTGTGATATCCTGGATTGGGTCCTGGAACTTAAAAAGACTTAAAAGTTGAAAAACTGCTGAAATCTGAGGGAAGATTTTAGTTTAATATAGTAACATACCAAAATTGGTTTTGGTTTCTTACTTAATTCGACAAATGTATCATGGTGATATAAGATCTTAGCATCATAAAAAACTACATGAGGAGTATATGGTAACTTCCTGCTTTATATCTGTAAGTTTGAAACTTATAAATTTGAAATTTGTAAATTTGAAATAATTTTAAGATATCCAGAAAAATATTTCTACTGCTGGTGTCAAAGAAATTACTGCCTATGTTTACTTCTAGGAGTTTCATGGTGTCAGGCCCACAAGCCCTTTTATTTTTATTTTATTTTTTTAAAATAATTTCACAAGTTCTTTTGTCTTAAATGTGTAGTGTGCAGTTTTGTAGAATGTAAAGTTTATCAAGAATGTGAATATGAAATTGCGCAGAAACACCTGTACATAATTTGAAGTGTGTAGTGTCAAGACATACACACAAACTAATAATCATAATCTGCTTAGTAAATTTTAAACAAACTCCACAGAGTAGTATCAAAACAACCTATTCTTATCTTTGGCTATACTAAATATTACCTCTAAAGTGACTTAAACTAAAAGACTATGAACAGATCTTCATCATTGGTAATTAATATGTCTTATTAATATTTTAATCTTATTAATAAAATTTTTGAATATCAGGGAAATAATTCTTTATTGATACCATTTGTCACCAAATAAATATTTTACATGATTCTATACCCTTGCCAATAATTTTAAATGACCCTTGTGGAATGTCTAATTTAGCATTTAATTGAAAAGAAAATGACAAAAGAGGAGAATTACCATGAGAATCTGAAGTTCAGTCTTACTATTTCTTTGTGGTGAATTTGTTTCCTGATACAATATAGATTTGATTCTCCAAAGAAAATTTATTTTGCAGTGTCTTTGAGAATTTATTATTTGATTTCAAAGCAAATGTAGAATCTCAAAAGCTAGGGCATAATAAGACATTCCTAACAAATACATTTATTTTTAAATCAAAAATATTGTTTTAAAATAATATATCTAAAAATAAAATTTAATATAATATATATAATAAATAAATAAGGTAAATAAATAAATGCTTCATTAGTTTGTTTTTAATTTTCAACTTTCATAATTTTTGTTGACCTAGAATAACAGATGACTTAAAAATAAGTTAATAACATCAAACTTAATGGTGAGAAACTTGACTCTTCCAGTAATATTAGGTACAAGGTAAGAATGTCCTTTTACCACTTCTTTTCCATATCATACTGGATGTTCTAGATAATGATATAAGACAAGAAAAGGGAACTAAGTCAGATAGATTGAGAAGAAAAAATAATCTTTATTTCTAGATAACACGATCAGCAATGTAGGAAATCCAAAATGACAAAATAACTCCTGGAACTAATAAGAGATTATAGCAAATTTGCAGAATATAGATACATATATACATATACACAGATACATATACAGAATATAAATACATATATATAAAGAAAACTACAAAATTCTGATGAATTAGAAGAGCCAAATACAGGGAGAGATATTCCATATTCATGGATTAGAAGACTCAATATTATTAAGGAATTAGTTCTTCCTAGTTCAATCTATAGATTCGATTCAATCCCAATCGAAATCCCAGCCCGTTCTTTTTTTTTAATATTGACAAACTGATCCTTAATTTTATATGGAGAAACAAAAGCCTCAGAATAGCAATACAATATTTAAAGAAAAAAATAGAGAAAACAAATCTGAAGGACTGATACTCCTGTATTTCAAGACTTAACTATAAAGCTACAGTCATTAAATAGGCAAGTATTGGTTAAAAACAAATAGACCTAACAGTGGAACAGATCCAGAAATTGAGAACCCAGAAATAGACCCACATAAATATAGTCAATTGATCATTAACAAAGGAACAGAGTTAATAAAAATAGAGTAAAGATAAGTTTTTTGACCAATGCTATAGGAACAACTGGATATTTACATTATACATACATACATATATATATATATATACAGATTATATATATAATGTGTATATATGTATATCTCTCTATATAAATAGACACAGACCTTATAGCCTCTATAGAAATTAACTGTAAGTGGATCACAGATTGAAATTAAAAAGGCAAAACTATAAAATTCCTGGCAGATATACATAGGAGAAAACCTAAATGGTCTTTGGTATAGTGACACGTTATAGATGCATCACTAAGGCTCAATTCATAAAAGAGATAATTGATAAGCTAGACGTTACTAAAATTAAAAGCATGTGTTTTGTGAAAGGCAGTGCCAAAACAATGAGAAAAAGGGCCACAGATTGAGAGAACATATTTGTAAAAGACACATGTGATAAAGGACTCTACCCAGAATACACAAAGAATTCTTAAAAGTCAACAGTAAGAAAATAAATAACCTAATTTAAAAATGAGCCAAAGATCCTAACAGACACCTCTCAACAGAAGATGCACAGATGGCAAACAAGCATGTGAAAAGTACTTCACATGCATCACCAGGGAAATGAAAATTAAAACAACAGTGGGATACCAATACATATCTATAAGTTGGCCAGAATCTGGAATTCTAAGAACACCAAATACCGGTTAGGTATGGAGCAGCCAGAACTCTCATGTTTTGCTGGGAGAAATGCAAAACAGTACAACCACTTTGAAAGACAGTTCAGGGGTTTCCTACCAAACTGAACATACTCTTACCATGCAATTTCAGCAAAGGTGCTTCTTGGTATTTACCCTAAGGAGTTGGAAACTTATGTACACATACACACACACATACATGCACACACACACACTAAACATACACATAGATGTTTATGTGAGCTTCATTTATAATCGCCAGAACTTGGAAGCAGTCAAGATGTCCTTCAGTAGGTGAATACATATATAAGCTGTTGTACATCTAGACAATGGACTATTTGCTCAAAAGAAACAGGGGGTGGGAGAAGATGAGCTGGCTGGGTGATGGGCACTGGGGAGGGTGTGTGCTATGGTGAGCACTGTGAATTGTGTTTAAGACTGATGAATCACATACCTGTACCCCTGAAACAAATAGTGCATTATATGTTAATAAAAATATTAATGTTAATAAAAAAATTATAAAAATAATTTTTAAAAAAGAAATGAACTATCAAGCTCTGAAAACATATGGAGGAACCTGAAATGCATATTACTAAATGAAAAAAAGCCAACCTAAAAAGGCTACATACCGTATGATTTCAACTATGTGATACTCAGGAAAAGGCAAAACTGTAGAGATAACAAAAAGAGAAGTAATTGCCAGGTTTTAGGAGAAGGGAGGATAGGTGGAGGAATGAATAGGTGGAGAATAAGGCACTTTTATGGTAATGAAAATATTCTGTAATTTACTATAATGATGGGTGCATGTCATTATACATCTGTCCAAAGTCGTAAAATGTACTATACCAAGAGTGAAGCCTAACATAAACTATGGACTTCGGGTGATTATGATGTCTCAGTGTAGTTTCATCAACTGTAATACATGAACCATTGTGGTGGATGGTGTTGATAATGGAGAGGGCCATTCATGTGTGGGAACTGGGAGGGCATGGGGTATCTCTGTACCTTCTCCTCAATTTTGCTGTGAATCTAAAACTGCTTTATAGAATTAAGTTAAATATAATGCTATTTTAAAATAGTTCAGAAAAACTTTTCAGATAGAGTATTAAGATCTACCATTGATCATCTGCATTCTATGAAATCAACATTTGTCTCTCCAAAGCAACTATTCCTATATCGGAATACTGACAATGAGAAGCAGATTTCCAAATGGACCCTTAGGATTCAGCTCATCAACAACCAGGAGGTACAAAGTGAAATAGAAAATGAGAACAAGTGAAGGATAGCTTCTACTGATCTCAGAGAGCATATTATATTGGCTGCCTAAGCTTTGAAATTCCACTAAAAATTGATTTCATTACTCTTGTTGTGGTCAAATAGAGAAGATGGTTAAAAAAAATAACTTGACTGAAGCTTTCTTTTATGTTATTATATCTATAACATTCAGCTTGTATAAAAGAGAAAGCACGAAAGGGAACTTTGAATATAAGAGAGAGAGAGAAGCTGGATATGTGTTAACTCAATTTCCAGAAAGCCTAAGAACATAACATAAAACACATTTTTCTATTAAGATGAAGGCATTGTTGTCATTAATATGAAAACATGGTTGTTTTTCATTTATGAATTCATGTTACAAAACATATGTATATATCTATATAGAATCTTATATTGCATCGGGGTCATGGAGAAAATGCAGAAAAATGAAATACAACATTTATATTACCAAACTTTCTATTTCTTCCTTCAAATATCACTTATTCTGTGGCTTTCTAATTCTTCTACTTGCAAGATTTTTGTCGGTCTCTTTTTCTTCAAATACAATCTTGGGTGGAACCAATATGTAAAGCAGTAAAAAAAAAAAAAATACTACTGCCTTGGTTGAAACATCAGACTGAAACAGACTGTCAGCAGCCTGTTTCCAGAGTGACTTTTGAAATGTTAAAAGTGGACAGTATATTTTGGATATAATAATTTTGGAATGCTTTAGTTTACCCTTAATTTTTAGCAATAAATTGTCTTTTCTTTGTATTAGTTCTGCATCGCTAATTTGACTGTGAGTTTCCAACACACAGGAGCAGAGTTTTCCTGTGCACTCCTCATGGAATCTAAATTCTGAATGAAACATTCATTCAGAGAATGAAACTCTCATTCAAGCCTGAGAGTACTTCCACAGGAATGTGACATCTTAAACAGCTAGAAATGGACACATGTAGAGGTTAAAATAATATTGTGCCAAGTGCAAATTGGAATCATCAAATTGATTAAATGTATTTGTTGCCCTCCTCAACTTCCTCCCTTTCTTTACTTCTTTAATCTTCCTTATCTCTGTCACCCACAATCATCACCACCCATGTTATAGAACTTTGGAAGACAAGCCTTTCAATGTACACGTTGCCTTTTCTGCTCCTTGACCCCCTTTCATACTTTTCATCATACATACAATAATGTATTGACTAAGAAATCGTTAGTTTAATTAAGCACAAATTTTTGGAAAACAGATTAAAATCTTTAAATGAGAATCTTGTATTTGATAATTCCAAAGATGCTACTTTAAGATTGTAATTTTATCCTAATTTCTAAGTTATTCCTTTAAACGCAAGTATTTTTAAGTGGTATCATGTATTCCAGAAATATGATATTCTTGTCAGAAAAGGAGATGATCACAGCTGTTATAACAATGTTGGACCAATACTGGCATGTGAGGATGGTGGGCACAGAAAGAGAGAGGTGGATTCTTATTCTTATTGATGTCATTGAACTGCCACATTAACTCTCACCCTATCTCAGGCTTCTAGTACTATGACATTTTTTTCCCTTGAATTTTCAAATTTGATAAGTTGGGATTTTTTGTTTTATATAGGTGAAATCATCCTAACAGGTATTAAAACCTAGTAAGTATATGTTGAAAAAAGTGGACACAAATGTGAGTATTTCTGCTCAGATCAAGAAAAATTGATGTATTAGATGTTTTATACTAAAATTCTTTATAAAGTCATTACTTTGATAATATAGAGGGTATATAATTTTGTTTCTAAGGAACATTAAAAAAATCAACATACCTCAAGGAAAATGTATTTATTTCAAGGATACTTTGCATTCAAGGAAAATTTGAAGGAAATGCAGGAAATTCAAGGAAAATTCAAGGAAAAATTTATAAATCAGTCCCAAGAAGATCATAATCACATGTTTTCCAATGATTTTAATGTAAGACATTTGAAGAACATTCATTTTTTACTTCTACCACTTATAAGACTTAGGCATCCACCATAATTATTAAAATCAGGAGTTTAAATGATAAGAGAGAGAGCATTCAATTCACCCACGTCAAATCAGCTTTCTTTCCCAGCTCCAACGATTGTGACCACGGATTCACAGTCAGTCAGTCTTACTTGAATTTCACAAAGATCATGATGACAATGATTTAAACTTGTGAAAAAAACTAAGACATCCAAGGTTAAATGACTAAAACCTTCCTTATAAGATTTTCTCAACCCAACCAATGTACTATAAAACACAATGAAGATAATTGCTTTTATGAAAGAAAAGGGAAGTGGGGGGATAGAAAAGCGTACCAGGGAAAATAGCCTATAAAATACACTGTCATATAAAGTTTTATGATTTTGGTAGTATATAACATATTTTTAAGTTAAATAAAACTGTGAAGTTATAGAGTATATTTAATAATCTAATGAAGCAAGAAGAATGTAATTGATTTTTTTCCTTATAATCTATTTTGTACACTATACCCAGAGGGATCTTTCTAAAGTCTTAGGAATCTAAATCTAAAGTATGATGTCTCTTCTCTAATTAAAGTCCTTCAATGACTTCCTACTTTCCTTGAAGTGTGAGGGACAAATGCCCAGAGACTGAGGGACATTTCATGCTTCGGCATTTGCTTTCCTCTTTAACCTCATCTTTTGCTGTCATTCTACTTGCATCTCACACTGAAGCATAGACAACACCTTCCAGTCTCTTTTATATTCCATCTTTCTGGATTTTCACTTCCTTTTGTGCTTTTCATCAAATCACCTCTATGCTCCCATAGCACCTTGAGAACCTGATAATACAATGATATTCACATATTGTGCCTGCATATGTAATTGTCTGTTTCCAGCCGTGGATTAGTCGCATCATGTATGTTTGATTCTCAGGGTTCTCTCAGTAATAGCAGAATCCCTGTTATATAGTACGTCTTTAAGATATATTCATGGAATGAAGGATCAACAATACATTTTAATAATTCACCAAAAAAAAAAAAAGTTTTTCAACTGACCAAACGTTATTCTAGTACTATTTATATATGGTAGGTCTTCTCATGTGAACTCAGATATAAGCTTTAGCAGATACTGAAAGAATCCTCATTGTTAGTCTTCACTAATATCATTATGGGCATAACTAAAAAGGATTCCACATTTAAAAGAGCGTTCAGGAATTGAATACTGTACCAAGGCTTTACACATTTTATGTGTGTCTGTGTGTATACATATATATATGATGTGTATATGTATACATCTTTATAATTCATATACACATCATATATATATGTATACATTATATATGATGTATATGAATACACATACACACATACACACACATATACATATATATAATATATCACTATAATGTGGCATTATTTTAAGATAACTAACATAAAATTATTAAGGATTTGTGGTTAAAATAAGCAGCTTATGACTAGATATCTAATATGGGGATTTATTTTTGAGTGATTACCGATGGAGATAAGTCAATTACATTAGGTTTATTGTATTAATATAATTTGCTCTTTGATGGTTTATTAAGTGTGAATTAGTACGAATTAACCTTGGTAACCTCATTCTTTCTCATTACTTTATTTGGAATATCAGTTATCACTAATCTACATTGTAATTTCTCTATCTTCCAAGAAGCGTACACAGTTAGAAGTAGGCTAATCAGTGCTAGTCAAAGGAAAAAAAAAAAAAAGCTACTGATTATTCTGAATGGTTCATTATTCAGATAAAACAGGTTCTGAATGACATAGTGAGGATATTTTCATAAACATAAAAAATGAGAAATATAATTGTGTGTCATTCTTTCAGATAATTAGTGTTAACCTCAAAACTTAACTGGTGATGAAATTACTGGAGTTTGATTTTGTTCAGAATGCAAAAATCATTTGGACTATTGTAATCTTTTAATTTTAAAACTGGGTATAACACTCAGAGTGTTTCTCAACCCAAGGGAGTTTGCCTCCAAAGAGCACTTGAGAAACAGAAGGGGCAATTTCAATTGTCACAATAATGTGTGGATCTGATTGGTGATCCTATTGACTATGTGCCCATAATGTGCTGGAAAGTACCTTGCAATGAAGAACAACCCTGCTTCTCAGATGTCAACTGGAAAACCCTTAATTTAGAGACCAAGAAATCAGTGATAAAACAAACTGGTGGTTGAACTGGATTGAAATTGTCTTCAGATTGTAACTCTTAATATAGCAAGAACAAAACAAAAACAAAAGCAAAAAAACAAGAAACAAACAAAAAACCACCTAATTCAGTGGTTTGGGGAAAT
Source organism: Mustela erminea (assembly GCF_009829155.1). Classification (NCBI taxonomy): domain Eukaryota; kingdom Metazoa; phylum Chordata; class Mammalia; order Carnivora; family Mustelidae; genus Mustela; species Mustela erminea. The sequence goes on from NC_045614.1 coordinate 187,158,713, forward strand.
CATCATAACAGAACTGTGAAGCAAGTAGTTGCTGAAACTGTTACCTGTGAAGAGACCAAGAAAATAAACAAACAAAAAAGTAAAATTAATTGCTTTTGAGGTAGATATATAAATATCATACAAAATATATAGATAGATGATAGATGATAGATTGGTAGATAATGTTTTATATGGGTGCTACGGACTAAATTACACCTCCCTAAAATTCAGATATTGAAGCCCTAACTCCCAGTGTGACAGAATCTGGAGATGTGGTCTTCAGGAGGCAATGAAGGTTAAATGAGATCATGAAGGTAAGGCTCTAATCAAATAGGACTATAGATTTATAAAAAGAGAAAGATCTCTCTTTCTCTCTCTTCCTCTCCCTCTGTCTCTTTCTGTCATGAGCAGACACAAGAAAACAGTCATCTGTAAGCTAAGAAGAGAGATCTCACCAGAAACTGAAACCTGCCAGAGCCTTGATCTAGAAATTCCTGGGCTCCAGAACTGTGAGAAAATAAATTCTCGTTAAGTCATGTAGTCTATACTGTTTTGTATGGTAGCCTGAGCAAAGATAGACTATATCTATCTATCTATATGTAGATGGATATGGTGTGTGTGTGCGTGTGTGTGTGTATTCATGTGTGAACATACATTTTTTTGTTTTTCTTGGTTGAATACTTAGAAAACACCTGGATCATAAGTGCATGCTTAAGTTTATAAGAAGCGCTGATAATTTCTGATTCTGGGTAGGATAGAGTAAGAATACTCTGTCTTCTCTCCCTCCCACTGAGTGCAGGTAAAAACCAGGATAGAACCCAAGAGGCAAGGATCTGGAAAAGTAAATAGTAGCAGGCTGGTTCTAGAAGAACAGAATGAAAAATATCAGTGAATAGGCATTGAGTTAACCTTTTTATTCCCTTTCTTCTTTCGGTAGCAATAATCATCAAAGGCAGAGAGAAAGATAATTACCTTAATTCAATTTCTAGGAGCAGAAAAGTGACTTCTTGGCAGTGATCAATGCCAGTAGAGGTCATACAGATTACTTCAGCTCTATGGGAGGGGCACCTTCATCTCTAATTGAACAAGTTATGGTCCCTAAACTATGGGCCAACCCCTGGTTTTTTGTTTGCTTGTTTGTTTGTTTTCTCCTCTCTCTCTCTCCTCTCTGGCTTCTTGAATCTTACCCTGGAATTCAGGTATGGGTATAGAAGTTCACAGAAGATTTAAATAAAGTTCTTTATTTCTCTCTGGTGGAACAAAAAGAAAAGCCCTAAGGAATCAGAAAATACTAGAGAGATAGTAAAGAAGGAGAGTCTCCTGAGAGTTAACAATTAAAAAAAAAAATAAATAAATAAACGTCTGGACTGAGTCCTTAGGTTTACATAGATGGGTCTGATATGATGCAACATAAAACATACTATAAAAACAGAATTAGTAATAAACCATTACCTTGATTACAAACTGGGTAGGTAAATGCAGAACAGGTGAGAATGGCACTGCAAAGACTTTAAAAATAGAATAAATAAGGTGCCTGGATGGCTCAGTTGGTTAAGCAACTACCTTTGGGTCAGGTCATGATCCTCGAGTCCCAGAATCAAGTACTGAGTAGGGCTCCCTGCCCAGTGGAGAGTCTGCTTCTCCCTTGGACACTTCCCCCTCTCAAGCTCTCTCTTTTTCAAATAAACAAATAAAAACTTTTCAAAAAATAGAATAAGTATTGAAATGATAACTCTGGGAAGTCTGATAAGAACTTGAGGTCCACATGCATCCAGGCCAATTACCTGCTAAACCAAAAATACCATTTTCTTCCATAGGATTTAAAGAAGACTAGAACTTCATCACATAATATAAAAAAACACAATATAAAATACAATATTAAAAACAGTACAAAACAACACAAGATGCATTTTTTTAATTGCATGTGAAATATTTTCCAAGATAGACTATGTTGTACATGATAACCCAAACTTATTTTTTTTTTAAATAAAATCCTACAAAGGTATTCTCTGGCCATAATGCCATTACCATAAAGATAATAGGAAAATCTCCAAATATTTTATAACAAAAGAATACATTTCTAAATAATTTATAGGTTACTATGGATAATTAGAAAGTATTTTGAACTGAACAAAAATAAAACTATAACATATACTTAAAGCAACTGAAATTTATATCACTTAGGGCTTTTATTAGCAAAAAAGAATCATCTCATTAGCAAAGAAGAATCAAATCAATCATCTCAGCTTTCCCCTTCCAAAACTAGTATGGAAGAAGAAAACAAATCCAAGTATGCAGAACAAAGGATATAATGAAGGAATGATGGATTAATGAAGATGGGAGCAGAAATAAAGTACATTGAAAACAAGAAAATAATAGGGGAAATCAAGGATACATAAAGCTGGCACTTTGAAAAAATTAATGAAATGGATGAACCTCTAGCAAAATGGGAAGAAAGTCAGAAGACACAATTAACCATAAAAGAAATGAAAAACAAGAAATTACTATAGACTCTGTGGATATACAAATCTACTAAGATAAATTAACTAACTCTTTAAACATACACACACACACACACACACACGCACAAAACGACAACTCACTCAACGTGAAATGGATAACCAGAACAGCCCTTGCTCTGGTAACGAAGTTGAATTTATCATTTAAAATCTTCCCATAAAAAATCTGCAGAAGTATTTTCCAGAATGTTGTACCACTTAGTCCCACTAGATATGGGCTCAGTATATAATCATGCTCCTCCCCAAGAAGTAAATTGTTTTTTCAATGTGTTTGTCTGATTTAGTGTTTGTTTTCCTCTTGTTCTCTTCACTTATCTGCAATGAAGTTTCACAATGTGCTATGATCAGTAGCACTCATTACCCTTTCCCCACACATTGAGACTTCCATTTTGCAGTGAAAACAAAGTTCCCTTGGCTTTTCTTATGCCTCCCCAATGACTATTGCTCTTCTTCCCAAATCTGCACCACAGTGAGCATTGCTGGGCTCCTTCAAAACCTTTCTGTGTCTCTAGAGAGTTCATGAAGAAAGAGTCTTGAAAGGATATAGATTCCCCCAATTTCTGTAACATCCATAGTTTTATTCATTCCAGCAGCCCACATTCAGTCTTCACTCTTGTCAAATTGTGTTTTTTTTTTTTAAGAGATTTTATTTATTTATTTGAAAGAGAGAGAGAGAACACGAGAATGCAAGCAGGGGGAGAAGCAGACTCCCCACTGAGCATGGAGCCTACCATCATGAAATCTCCCGACCTTTGATCATGACCTGAGGCAAAAGCAAGTGTCAGGTGCTTAACCGACTGAGCCACCAATGTACCCATTATGTGTCAAATTTTCTATCTCAAATCATGTGTTCTTTCTGCAGGGACCCTCTCTCTTCAAATTTTGAACTAGTTGGCTACTCTATAAACTCAGGTCTCCAAGGGGTTGGAAAAAAAAATACTGAATTTAAAGTTATTCCAGCTCTCTCCTGTTAATGTGAGGAAGACTCTGTTTCCAGCAATTCATACCCTGAGACAAAAGCTTAAGGGTGAACTTCTTTATTTTATTAGCATATTTTGTAGATTTTTCTCTACCTACAAAGGTAAATCTATTTCATGTTGCAGTGCTGGGGAATATTTCTATTTTTAGAAGATTTTATTTATGAGAGAGAGAGAGAGGAAGAGTGAGAGTGTACTCACAGGAGCAGGGGGAGAAGCAGACTCCCTGCAGAGCAGAGCCAGACCTGGAACTCAAATCCAGGACGCTGAGATTTTGACCTAAGAGAGACATAGCGAGAGAGGGAACACAAGCAGTGTTGGTGGGAAAGGGAGAAGCAGGCTCCCTGTCGAACAGAAGGCCGGATGCAGTGCTCGATTCCAGGATCCTGGGATCATGAACTGAGTGGAAGGCAGACACTTAACAACTGAGCCACCCAGGCACCCAATATGGATTTATAATGTCTTGTATATTATAATGGTCACAAATTATTCTGTTTTTTGGCCAAGCATTGTTTGTACAGAAGCCTTTGAAAATATATCTTTGTGATTATTTCAATAGGGGAAATGTATGGACCTGATGTGGTGGTACCATCTGAGTTGTCATCATTCTAAACGCAAGTCTAATTAAGTGTCTCCCACACTATAGTCCTTTAAACTCCCCCATAGTTAAATTAAAATGCCTTTACTTTATTATTTACTTCCAACCGACCCTTTTGGGATTTCTATGTCTTATCTTAACTACAGTTTTACCATTTCAGGAATATGAAGCATTCAATGGTTCTCACAACCAGAACTCTGTAAAACTATGATGTAATAAAATTTCAATTCCAAAGAGAGTCCCTCATACAAATTTGATTCTGCATTATACTTATTGTTTTTTATTATGGATAGACATAGAAAACAACCAGATGAAAAATCAGTCCAGTATGTCAGGACGCTGCATTAAAGGCAAGTCCATTAGGTTGTTCAAAAAAAATTTACATAATGAAGTTCTTTTTACATGTACAGCCAGGACAAGTTTCTTTTCCCACTCCTTATGAATTTATTTACCTCCTTTTATTAGATAATGAGAGCATTATAGCTGACTGTTCTCCATTTCTGTTTTGATTTATAGGAAGCCTTAGTCAAAATTTGTGTTCCAAGTTACATTGTCAGCCTAGGTATTATTGGTACCTTTTTCTACAGGATTGTTGCTCAGTTATTAGCTGTATGTTATCAGCTGTATGTTGTTATCAGCTACATGTTAATTGTAGCACATGAAAAAGAAAAAATCTTTTGTTATTGAGTTGCTTACTTGTAGTAAATTTAGGGGAAAAAAAAAAACAATAAAAATTCCAAGCACTGGAATACCACTTCATGCATAGGAGTTGAGGAAAATGGATTACTATGACCTGGAAGGCATTTAAAAAATATTAGAAGTTCCCATATTTCATACCATGTGAATTAAGGAGAGGTTACGGTTAGGAATAAGAAGTGTAAGGATGGTGAGGAAGCTTTCCATTCTTATAAATAGAAACTTAAGAATAAAATACGATTCAGCTTTGGATAAAATTAATACAAATTATTTTTGTGGTTAAACTTTAAGACCAGTATTTTATAACGTCAAGTGCTGTGAATTACCTAAGCACAAGGATAAAAATTATCAGTAAAGTAATGTAGAGAGAGTTGTGGAAGATTTATATCCCAGTGACTATGAAAGCACAAGGGGAAATGACTGAGTATGGTAAAAAGATTTCACTTTAAATGTATAAGATTCCAAGTCTTATTATCTTCCATCGCGGAAAGCAAGAAACTCTCTACTTTCTAAAGTCTTTCTTAAACTGCTCAAAGCAAATTATTACTTGCAATGATTTTTCAATTATTAAACAAAAATACTCATGTAATCCTGGAATCTAAACCAATCTAGATACATGGAAAATACATCTGCTCCTTTAGCTTACAGAATGAGTGTGTTTAATACGGGAAAAGTAGTTTGTGAATCAAAAAATGAATGTGTTAAACCAGACCCTTTGCATAGTGAAGTACGCAAGACTATAAATTAATTAAGAAATTCAGATTCCTTAAGTCCCTGGGAAGATTGTATTTAATGCATGCTTTGCAGGTTCAGACACGAAGGCAATGATGGGGAGCAGAATAGGCCACCCTCATATATGCCGCTCTGGTATGCGGATTATTTCCAGCTGACGATAACTGGGGCCCAGCCAACTCAGGAAAACCTTTACCTCTCCATAACTGCCTAAAATAATTTAGCTGGGGGCTAGCCCAGGAAGAAAGCTATTCCCAGAGATAGTTATTTTATTTGAAAGACTTACCTGCAGGGCAGAGCAAACATCCGATTATCATACAGCTGCTCTTATTATTTTTCTGTGAATTGCCTTCCTCCCTTTTGAAGGCCCACACTCTTATCATCATCTTCTTTTTTTTTTTTAAGATTTTATTTATTTATTTGACAGACATCACAAGTAGGCAGAGAGAGAGGAGGAAGCAGCTCCCTGCTGAGCAGAGAGCCCTATACGGGGCTCCATCCCAGGACCCTAGGATCATGACACGAGCTGAAGGCAGAGGCTTAACCCACTGAGCCACCCAGGCGTCCCACCCTTATCCTATTCCTTAGCTCAGGGTGGCACATAAGTCTCAATTACTTGACTGCCTTTGAGTCTTATGTGTTTATGCGACTCCTGTATGTAGGCAATGTTTTCTTCCTATTAATCTTGCATCAATGTAATTTTTAGACTAGCCAAAGAACCTAAAGGAAAGAAGGAAACACTTTTTCCACCCCTGCAACAACACAATACATTGATGGATGGATGGATTGCTCCAAATTGTGAAATATGAAAAAAGTATAAATATGAATTAGATGACTAGGGTTAAACATGAGAACCTCAGGATAAAACACATTAGATTTCTCTCTTAGGCAGTAGAAAGTCAGAGAATGTTCATCTGAACTATGACTCTGGTAACTAAAGATATTTACATCTTTACTATCTTTTATTTTTCAAGTTTTTATTTAGATTCTAGTTAGCTAACATATAGCGTAATTTTGGTTTCAGGAGTAGAATTTAGTGTTTCATCACTTATGTATAACACCCAGTGCTCATCACAAGTACCCTCCTTAATGCATCTTTACTATCTTAACATGAATACCTAAGAGAATCATTAGGTTTAGATATGAGATAGAAATAGTTTAAATTGGAGAAGTTTCATAAGAAAAATAAATGAAGGAAAAAATATACATATATATATCACGAGTGAGAAACAAACTAATCAAGCTTTGGTTTCCCATGAAAAATCAGGTATCCAAAAATTGGGATACACCCCTTCTGTGCAAAAATTTTCCAAAAGTGAGTAGTATCTGCCACTTTAGAACTGCAAAATAATGTTCTTTGGCCACAGTCCCTACCATTGCCTATTGCATACTGGCTTATTTTTTTCATTTACCTTGTTGTCTTTTTTGTTTTGTTTTGTTTTTTGTTTTTTGTTGTTGTTGTTGTTGTCTTTTAATTAGAATAGTTTTCCTGTCCCTTTGGGGAATGACTTTGGTGTCTTCAGTTTAAAGTCATCCTGGTGGATATTTAAAAAAAAAAAAAAATCACCCTGGGGTCAAAGTGACATAATCTATTCCATATAACCAGAATGAAACATACACAATAAAGTCCTCTAAAAGAAATAGTCTATGGGGTTCAAGTGTAGATTTTCTTAATTATAAGTGTATAAACTGTTACCTAATCTAGATTTTACATTGTAGATTAAGATGCTCAACATTTCTGAAACATCTACCTTGAAATAGGTGCTATTACAATAAGACTAGATGCTTATATGTATATATATGAAACAAATTCCCTGACTGTTATGGTTTCTGGGGCCATTGCAGAAAGGAGCTTATGCAAATGTAATATAAGACTATACTAGCAAAAGATTATGGGTACTCAGAGAAGACACAGCTCATTACGCATAAGTGAGCATGTGGTTTGGGGTAGGGATTTAAGTGGGGTGTTCAGAAACTAAGACTTCACAAAGAAAGCTTTACTAGAACTGTATTCAAGAACTGTAATTTTAAAGAATATAAGAAAGAAAAAAGCAATTTGGGAAAAGAGAACACTAGCGTTCATTCATGCATGAATGCAAACCCACAATGATAAAATGATTGTGGGGATATTTGCACACAAATTAAGATTGTTGAAAAATAAAATTAACACACTGCCAACTGTTTATTTACTATAAAACAGCAATAATTCTGACTTAAATGGTTATTTTGCCTGAATATTAATTTATGATTCTAATTATTTTTTTTGACCATTTTTAAAATTCTTTAAGCCCATTTGCATAGTCTTTTCAAAAGAATCAATACAGTATAATCTCACTAAAGATAAGCCAAACGTCTTCCTCTACTTTCTTCTAAGCTTACTAAACAACGGGGTTGTCTTGCCTTTATTCAGAAAGTGAATACTTCAGATTTTACTGCATAAATAACATTTTCAATTTTTAATTTCAGAATAGTAGACATGATAGAAGAGAAAAATATCATTTTAAAACATATTGTAAAATCCATTTTATCTTCATTTATCGTGTGCATTTAGATATTAGTACATGATTCCATTTGCAAAAGCATGCATTCTAGAGTCTCTCTGAGCTCTTTCTTAAGTCATAGAGGAAAAAACTCACACTGAAGCTTCTCATACCAAATTTTTGAGCTGCACTTTCTTTCTTTAGTTATATTAAGATTCATTAAAGTAATTCTACTAGTGGATTTGGCAGAGCTAACATCAGGCTTTAATTTATAAGGGTAAGTTTTGTAAAGAATCTCTCCGTTCTTTGGCTAAGAACTGACATTTTATGTATGATTAAAAGTTAATGTGCTTTAGTTTGGAATGAGAACTGTTGAGCATATTGTGTAGAAACAGATTTATGGCACAAAATGTTTTCAATGAAAAAAAAAATGGCGGTGTCATGCTTCTTTCTCTTAAAGCTCTTTTGATTCTGATTTTCTTTCTGATACTTGCTCCTGCTCATTCTCTCTCTCTTAAGATGTGAATACTTAAATTGGACAAATTCAATTACCTCTCAATTTCTCTTTTGTCTTTCAAAAAACTAATTAGAAGTTATTGAGTTAAAAACTGTTTGTGGTTTTAAAATACATTAGAACTGTGGAATTCAAAGCACTGTTGGATGCATAAACTTTCTGTTTTCTAATCAGTACATCACTGAAGCAAATATATTTCTATAAGAATGGTAAATATATAAGTACTTTAAGGATTAACTGAGGTGAATCTAGGGATGGTAGTAGCATAAAATGTTTAAGCAGATGCAACTTTGGAAAAATAAGTTCTATGTATCCACTTACAATATATGTCGAATTCTTACTCTATGGAGGGCACAGTACCAGAGCCTAAGAATGTAATCAGGCATAATATTTGCACTCACAGAGTATATGATTCAGTGGAAGAGACTAAATTTAAAAAAAAAAAAAAAAGACATCTGGCCATTCCCAGGTTTCATAGTGGAAGTACAAAGGCTCTGTTTTCTTTACCAATGAGTAGATCCATTGAAATGCCTACAAAAGACAGAGACCTCAGGAACTGAGGCCTTCATGGAGATGTTTTAAAGGTTAGGCAACTGTGATATTTATAAAATGCCTAAGGGAGCCTAGACTTCCAAAACACTAAATCCTGGCTATGGTGGTTTGTTTTGTATGATTTTTTGTGATGCAATCTTCCTAGGGGAATAGTGAATTCATTCACTTATTAATGTATAATTTGTCAATTTTGATAAATTTATAAAGTAAACATATAGAGAACAATTAAATTATATGAAGGAAGGGAAACCTAATCTAGTTTGGAATGACAGTGAAGGCTCCTGAGGTAATGGTACTTGATCTAAGTCTTACAGAATGAAGAGGAATTTGTTTAGTGATAAATGGGAAACAAGTTATATCAGAAGAAATTAGCCTGAGAAGACCCTGAGTAAAATGGAATACTGAATACTTTGGATGAACTGATAAAACCATACAGATAGAAGGGGAGAAGTTTGGAGAAATACACAGGAGACAGATGACCAGTTATAGTGTGTGTGTGTGTGTGTGTGTATGTGCACGCGTCTGTGTGTGTCTGTGTCTCTGTGAGCATGTGTGGGTGTGTACATCTGTGTATATTTAAAAATAGGTAAAGGAAGCTGCTGAAAGATTTGAAGCACTGGCCTGAGGTGATTATGTTTGAATTGTGAGCAGGTCTTCTGCTTGCTGTTGTGAGGAAAAGATGAGGAGAATTTAGTATAGTTGTGGGGAAATGGGAAAGGAAACTGGATAGCAGTCACTTAACTTGAGAAGAAGTAGATGGATATAAAATTCATTTGGAAAGTAAAAATGATAGATTTTGATGATGATTGCATAAAGGAGACAGAGGAGTTCACTGTCAAGGATTTTATTTATAAATCAAATGAAGAATAAAATTTTTGTAATATAATCTAGGGGAAAAAATTAAGTTCCATTGTAAATTTTGCCTAACATAATTCCCACTTTGATGAAAAGACCAAATCAAGGAAACCTCAAAATTAAAATAAAATGTGGTTCTCTGTTGTTATAGTGTAACATAGCACCTATTAGGAAATGACCTGGATATGTTGTCTAGTTATAAAGGCAAATACACTATGAAAAAAGAAAAGATAAGAACTATGGGGAAAAAATCCAGTGGCCATACATATATACATGCATTTTCTTTAGATTCTCTGCTGACAAATAAAATGTTTCCCAATTTACTGAGGTGACTTTTCAGCACAAACAAAATAAACCAAAAGCATAGGAACCGGTAACAAAGAATTTTTTTTTATTGCATCTCTAACAAAATTACATAAAGGGATTTCACAATATCCTCTAGTGTAGTCAGCTTCCTTCAGGCATGTGCCATATTATTACGTCTATGCCTTATTCATCTGTGCATCTCCAGTGGCCTGAATACTCCTGGCCATATAACTGTGGAATATCTACTGAGTCTGTGTAAATATTAAATAACTGCCTTAGGTCATGGGGCTCATAAGAAAACAAGAAAAAGAAAAAGAAAAGAAATACAGCTGTGTCTCCTTTCTCATAGTATGATATTCTTTCTGCTGAGTTTATTTTGTGTCTTTAAACTGACTTGTCCTTTCCCTCTCCATTTAGCCAAAACACACCACTATGGGCAAGTCCCTGGGACCTCTAGTTATTCAGAAACCATTTGGAATGTTGGCCTTGTCCTTATTTCAAACCAGTCCTTTTTTCTCCTCTCTTCATTTTGCTTCATCTAACTATTGCCTCATTGATACTCCTATGAATCTGAAGATTACCTAATGTTTTACAGGTACCAGGTCTTGACAGGTCAGTATTTATCTATGTCCGCTATCAGTAGGTGTTTGCCTCCTGCTGCTCGGATGAGCCCACAGTCTGATTTAGCCCACCTTATAATTGGTTTAACCTGGTACTAGTCAATGTGTTCATTGCCCTATTCCTTCTACCACACTTTGGCCTCTGTCTTAGAAACAGAAATCTATTACTGTTCAGAATATATATATTTTTTATTTTTAAAGACTCATTTATCTATTTTAGAATGAGGGAGATGAAGAGGGGGCGGGGGAATGGCGAGAGAGAATCCTAAGCAGACTCCTCACTGAGCCCAGAACCTGTTTAGGATCAAAGCTGAAATCAAGAGTCAGATGTCCAACCAACAGAGACCCAGGCTCTCCAGTCCATAATATTTTAAAGCAGAATTGTATAATAATGGTAACAGATCAACCATCAACTAAATAATAAAGTGAGGGAAAAAACTCTTATGGAGATCTGAAGGACAACACATCTGAAAGAATCAATAGCATGTCTCATCAAATTTAGGAAGTATGCAATATGTGATAATTCTTTTTCAATAAAAGACTACAGTAGTTCTCCCAGATCTGTGGGGTTACATTCTAAGATCCCCAGTGGGTTCCTGAAACCACAACAGTACTGAATCCTATATGCTCTATGTTTTTTCCTATTCATACATACCTATGATAAATATTAATTTATAAATTAGGCAGAGTAAGAGCTTAACAATAACTAATACTGATATAGAACAATTATAACAACATATTATAATGTTTGATATTATATGTTATATATTTTATATATTATATGTTATATATAATATGTTTTTCTATTATAATAAAATACATGACTGTGGTCTCTAACTCTCAAAATATCTTACTGTACTCTATTCACACTTCTTTGTGATGATATGAGATGATAAAATGCTTATCAGAGTAAATAAGATGAATGATGTAGATAGGATTTGTGATGTAGCATTAGGCTATCACTGACCTTCTGACCATATGTCAGAAGAAGGATCATCTGCTTCCAGACCATAGCTGATGGTGGGTAGTTGAAACCACAGAAAGTGAAGCCACAGATAAGGGAAGTTAGGGGAAGACCACTGTATTTGTGTGTGTGTGTGTGTGTGTGTGTGTGTGTGTAATATCTTCCTCTTCTCTAAGAACCTCCTCATAAACTCAGGACTTATTTTTGGATCTGTTTTTATTCCAGCTTGCTAATTAACACCTACTGAGATCTTAGCTGATAATTCAGATAGAAATTAATGATGCCTCACAGTATGACTAATCCATGACATATTTGCATTTTATTTTTTTAAAGATTTACTTATTTATTTGAGAAAGAGAGAGAGAGAGAGGGAGAAGTGGGGGGGGGCAGAGGGAAAGAATCTCAACAAGACCCCTCCCTGAATGTGGTGCCCAACTAGGGGCCCAGTGTCCCAACCGTGAGATCATGACCTGAGCAAAACCAAGAGTCCCACACCCAACCATTTGAGCCGCCCAGGCACCCCTATATATTTGCATTTTAAAAGGAAACATTACATGGATGAGATAGGAGCACTGGATTTCCAGCTAAAGAGGCTATGGTTTTTAGGAAGGGAGAAATTTTCTCATTTATACATAGATTTTACTTGCACATATTAGGCTTAAACTACAAGGGTAGATGTGGTAATTGGAGATGGAAGAGGGTAATTTCAGACTTCCTTAAGGATATCCCCATAGTTTATACAGCAGAGATATCAGAAAGAGACTAAAGGGGTCTAGTAAAAGAAAATCCCTGAAATATTAACAGCTGTTGTGTGATAATGTTTCATTTATGAATGTTTCCTATGGGGAAAAATAAATCCATAAATAAGAAGTTGGAGCTCAACACGACTTCTGTACTGATGGTAAAAATCTTTAATAAATACAGTTGACGGAAAATAGAAATTACTTCAAGTCTTTTAAACTATTATTCTACATATACTAAATCTTTTTAGGCTATCCTAAAGTTCTGTACCACATATTTCATGTTTCTCAGAAAAGAATTAAAATGTTTTCAGATAATACTGTTAATATATCACAGTTTAAAATAAAAGTCCTATACACTATGAACTGGATTTCAAATGTCTCTATATTAGTCATTCATTACTTTCATAGTGCAATGAGAATTGATCCACCTTTTTTGGGGGGGGGGGGGTCTAAGATAAAATTTCCTATTCTGTTCTTTACTACCTTGTCTGTCTCTTAAACTCATCTAAAATCTGGCACTCATCTTAAAATCGTCTAAAATGTGTCCAGCCAATCATATAACCTCGAGACCTCCAGCACCTACCAGAACATCCTGAAATCACACAGTGTTAGTGTCTACTCTATGCCTTCACATTTTTATGCGCTGCCTGCAGTGTTCATCATTGCTGCACTCTTGCTTTCTTTGTAGAGCCTGGGGTTTTATGTCAGTTAACTCCCTGCCCAGAAGAAACTGAAAGAGGTAAAATCCGAGTAATACCTGATGAATAAGTAAATGACATCTTCAACAGCTGCTCAATTGCCTCTAACTTCTCTATCCTTAAAGATCGAAAATATAGGGGCACCTGGGTGGCTCAGTGGGTTAAGCCTCTGCCTTCAGCTCAGGTCATGATCTCAGGGTCCTGGGATTGAGCCCCGCATTGGACTCTCTGCTCAGCGGGGAGCCTGCTTCCCCCCTCTCTCTCTGTCTGACTCTCTGCCTACTTGTGATCTCTCTCTGTCAAATAAATAAATAAAATCTTTAAAAGAAAAATCGAAAATGTACTTTTACCTCCAATGACAGAAGTCTTCAAAAATGAGATTTCATGTGATTCAATGGAAACATACCCCATTGCTAATATTTGAATAGTATAGATTGGATAGTGAATTCTATTAGAAGCATTATACATTGTGTACTCTTACTTATGTCTGTTTTAATTGAACATTAAGGGAATGCAGTATTTTAATGGTAACCCTGCCAGTATCTTTATCTAGAGGCCTGTTGCCATTTTTGTCCTCTCTGAAATCTTTGTCGCCGAGAAAGGCAGGATTATACTTTTTTCTTTCAGATGGAGTTGGTGTAGTGTATTCTTGGTTATCGAAATACTCATAGTTTGGGGATTTTGAAATGGTAAATATTCATAGTGTGTAAAAAGCATGATACATAACTACGATCTTAATTACATTAAAATGCTTACTTTTGTAGATACACACATGGGACCTAGAAGTCAAACTGTAAACTGCTTGTGATTATGGATGACTTTGTTCTTTGCTTTTTGTGTTTTTCAGTTTCCTTTTATGCCCATGTTAACTTTTAAAAAATAAATTTTTTAAAACCTAAAAAAAAAAAAAAGAACCATGTCTTATAGTGTTTATATACATATATATATATATTTTTTTTTTTTTTTTTTTTTGGAGGGGGACCATAGTTTCTTATTTCTGTATACCTTATTTCACCTATCACAATGTCACAATGACTGAATTTTTTGATAAATTGCTATTGATCAACACTTAGAATATGGATATGACTTTAAGACGTGCAAGCCAATTATCTTACAATATCTTCTCTGTGCATAGTTGTGTGCTAAACTCAGAGATAAATTGAGATGGGAAAAATCCTCCCTTTGCTCATAGAAAATATGTTTCATTGGAAAGATTAAAAATATAGAAGAGAAAGAAACAATTACAGAGACTAATATAAAGTCATTTTATTTTTTAGCACTTTCAATATACTTAGAAAACATTCTCAGGAGTATTATTGCCTTTAATCAATAAGCTGCCTTAACGTAAATCATTTTATTTTACAAGTTAAATGTTTTTTAAGTATCTTTATTATTTATGTTGTTAAGTATTATTAATGACATTGTTAAAATTGTTAAATATCTTTATTGTTAAGTATCTTTAATGTTAAATTTCTTTATTAATTTTCCAAAGTGTTTCTAATTTAAAGGAACTTTTTCTCTAATAAATGAACTATAATTCTCACAGGATTAATTTGTACTAATCTTTTGCTTTCAGATATAAATAATCTAAGAACATAGTTTTTCATTTTCAAGGATAAGAAATTAAACCGAATGATAAAAATTAAAAAATAAATAAATTTTTAAAAAGACATTTACAATCCACAGAATAACTTGCTTGAGTAATTTATTGCCATCATGATTGAACATTTTTTTCTTCCTCTTGTATAATTAGTGGTACTGCAGCAACTTATGATAATTTTATCCTAGTCATGACCTTTATAAATTTAGAAAAATATGGTCAACATGATTCTTATAATCAAGCTTAGTACACTTGAAAATAGGTATCAGTTATCCTCTTAACCTTCTGTTTCCTAATCTAAATATATGTCTGAGACTGCTTTACATTTTTTTCAAAGGACCACTTTTTCTATTTTTAATTATCTTGTTAATTTTCTTACTCATGTTGGAGTGGGAAGAGTATTATTGAGCTAAATACAAACTATAATAGAAACTTACCTGTGTTTTCTAATATGTTAGAAAATTCTGTAAAGAAAATTTTATTTTACATTTCTTTTTACAATGTACATATTTTGTTAAAATTTTTAGAACTATATAAACAAAAATCACACCTAAAATCAAGACTCTACCAAGCAGAAATTATCCTATGTATTATGAGGCTGCAAGATACACTTTTGTTTTCAAAGTGTTTTTATTTTGGTTATGGTAACATCTCGGAAATGAATGAAAATATACTTAAATATGAAAAGAACATAGAAAGATAGGAATGAATGAAAGGAAGAAAGGAGGGAAGGGAAGAAAAGAGAGGGAAAGTGGGAGAGGGAAGAAGAAGAAAAGCCTTCAAGAGAGTGTACATTTCTTGTCAAATCAGTGAGCTTGGCAGAAGAGTTAAAACAGTCCAGAGTAAAGAGTTTTTGCCTAGGGAGCTATTAAAGTTTTTTTTTCTTGTTTTGTTTTAGATTAATTTTTTAAAATTTATTGACTTAACGATCGACTGATTTAAATATATTTTTTGAGTAGACTTTCATAGCAAAATTAAGGAGAAGGTACAGAGATTTCTCATATATACCCTACCTCCACACATGCAATGGTCTACCCATTATCAATATCCCCCACTAGTGGTACATTTACTGCAGTTGATGAAGCTACATCGACACATAATTCCCCAAAGTGTATAATTTACATTAAGCTTCATTCTTGGTACTGTACGTTCTCTGGGTTCAGATAAATGTATAAGACCATGTACCATCTATGCAGAATATTTTTACTGCACCCCTAAATCTTCTATTGTCTGTCTATCCAACTCTGCTTTGCACCTGAACTCCTAGCAATCAATGATGATTTTGCTGTCTCCATAGCTTTGCCTTTTTGAAGATGTCATATAATTGAAATTATAACTTTTCAGATTGGTTCCTTTATTAGTAATGTGCACTTAATTTTCCTCTATTTTTTTATGGTGTAATAGCTCATCTCTTTCTAACACTGATTAATATACTATTGTCTGAATGTACTCATAGTTAGTTTATATATCCATTTACTTCCTGAAGGACATCTTGGTTGCTTCCAACTTTTATAAATTATAAATAAAGTTGCTATAGATATCTATGTGCAGGTTTTTAATACAGACATTAGTTTTCAAGTCCTTTAGGTCAATACCAAGGAGCACCACTGCTGGAATTGTATGATAAGAGTATGTGCAGTTTTATAAGAAACCACTAAACTGTCTTTAAAAGTGGCTGTCCCATTTTGCATTCCCACCAGCAATGGAGAGTTTGTTGATCTACTACCTTGTCCATATTTGGTGTTGTCAATATTCCTGATCTGGGCCATTCTAAAGGTGGGTGGTGATATCTCATTGTTTTAATCTACATTTTCCTAATGACATATAAAGTGGAGTCTCTTTATATATGCTTACTTTCCATATGCAGACTTTGTTAATTAATCTTTCTCTGACCTCATTCTAGTGCCACCCTCTTGTCCATCCCTACTATGTGACCCACATTAACATTTTCTCTCATGCAGATATACAACAGTCATCTCTGCCTTAACTTTGCATATACTTCCAACAATGTCTAGGACCCATCTGTTGTAGAGCCTCATTAGTTCATCCCTCTTGCCACCCAAGTTTCTGAACAGATTTCAGATCCTAACAATCCTTTCCTTGATCAGTACAGTTTTTTTCTGCCTTTTTCTTACCACTGTTATTCTTTTATGATTTTCTAATGAATAAAAGAAGAGCCACAATAGCATTTTCTTTTTATTGTTGTTGTTGCTGTTTATGGTGACTGACAGTTCACGATAGCATTTTCTAATTTTCTTTTTAAATAAATTTAAATCAATTTACAGTAAAATCGGCTAATTTTTTCTTTTGGTGTAAGTTCTATGGATTTTAATTCATGTTTATATAAGTGTATTCATAACTATAATCAGGATACCAGAATGTTCCCAGTCCCAAAAATGCCCCCTTGTGCTGTTTTTTTATAGTCACACACTCAACCCACTACAGACAATGGGCATTCACTGATCTCTTCTCCATCATTACAGTTTGATCTCTGCAATTTCATATAAATGACTCAAATAGAATATAATGTTTGGGGGACTGGTTTCTTTCGTTTAACATAAAATTTTTAGTATTCATTTAATTTCTTATTTCTACCAATATATTTCTTTTGTATTTGTGAGTAATATCAATTACATGGGTGTATCACTACTTTTATCTTACTTTTTAAAGGACATATGAGTTATTTCCAGGTTTTTGTTTTTGTTTTTTTTTTGCAAATTTGAATAGAACCATTATAAATATTTTTGTACAGGTATTTGAGTGAATAAAAACTTTCATTTTTCCTGATGTAAATTTCCAAATGTAAGATAGCTCGATTATATAGTGGCCATATGTCTTAAATTTATAATAAACTGCCTAATCGCTTTTCAGGGTAGCTTTATCACTTGGCACTCCTATGAAGGTTTGAGTTGTTCTGCATTCTTACCACTATTTAGTGTTGTCAGTATTTTTTTTAAGCTACCCTAATATATGTCAAGTGGCACCTCATTGGGTTTGTAACCTGCATTTTCCCAAACATTGATAATGTTGAATATCTTCCTTGTGTTCATTTGCCACCTTCATGTTCTTTGATAATGTGTCTGTTCATGTGTTTTGTACATTTTTAAAACTGTGTCATTTTTGTTCTCATGCTCTTGGATAAATTTTTATATATTCTGGAAAAGTCCTTTATTGAATACATGATTTGGAAATATTTCCTTTTAAGATATAGTCTGTCTTTTCACTTTCTGTAAAGTTATTCGCTCTTACATTATTCCACCTTTTTTTTTTTTTTTGCATGAGAGTTAATACTTTTCAAAATTTTCTGATTTATTTATGAGATTACTTATTTATAATCTATACTCCACAAACCAGTTTTCATGCTAGCAGAAAACTTCATAAAAATATGAATTCAGGATTGCACCTGTATTAGTTTCCCATGGCTGTTGTTACACAGACTTAGTAGCCTAAAACAACACATAGTTATTTTCTAACATCCTGAGATCAGAAGTCCAAAATCAATGTCATAGGATCAAAATCAAGGTTTTGGCAGAAAGGTACTCTGGAAGTAGGGACAACCAGTTATTTTGCGTCTCAGTTTCTGGAGGCTGTCCTCATTCCTTAGTTCATTGACTCTCCTCACATCTCCTCCCACTTTCATCTTCACCTTCTTCTACTGTAGTCAAATCTTTCTCTACTCCCTCATAGTGTGATTGTACTTGGAGCAAACAAAGATAATCCAAAATAATCCATCCATTCTAATATGTTTAATTTCATTAATCAGCAAAGTCCCTTTTACTATATAAAATAACATTCGCAGGTTCCAGGAATTAAGACCTGGATATCTTAGGAGTCATTACTAAATTGATTATATGTCCCAAACTATGCTGATCCTGCTCTTACATAAATTCCTGCACTCTCTCTCCTGAACCTCAGAAAATTGCAAATGAGGAATATTTTGATAATTTATGATCTACGTATTATATATTTTAATCATTTTTTCCCTCTGTAACCATACTGCAAGTATCTTACAAATCAGGATTGTGGCTTCTATTTTATTACTATTCAACAAATAAATTCTTATTGAATCTCTATATTTTTAACCAGATGATAGATTATCGCCCTCGCCCCGCAAGGACGACAAGACGCCCTGGTTCGGATGCATCTTCTCTCTCTTCTCTCTCTTTATTTCCGCAAGTCTACACACTTATATACGCTTACATGACCAATCAGCGAGCAGGATACAGGAGGGAGCGAATCAGGCTGTGCACCTAAACGAACAACTTCGCTAGCAACCAATGCTGTTTACTTCCTCTTTGGGCGTTCCACTTAGTCTCACGAGGCAATCCTAACCTGGCAACTAGCCAGGCGCCATCTTTTAATGGCGGAGGCCGCCCTGGCCAGGGGCCTACCTCCGACATCTCCCCCTTTTTTCTTTTATGGCAGGGATCGTGCCTGTCTTAGGTTGTCAGTGGCGGGGAATATCCTTACCCGTCATCAGACAGCAGATATCAATGATCTGCGTCCTGTCTTAGGTTGGTATATTTCCCCCACCAATCTTACCCGTCGTTGACTACCGATCCAGCATACTTAGCCACACTTGGGGGATGTTCCAGCCTCGATGGCTAATAAGGCCTGCACCATGGCTTGCTGTTGCCTAGGTTGCTGTCTCCTCCAAATTCGCAGTTTCCTTACTAGCAGAATCAAGCCCACTACGAGGATTATCATCAGACCAATTATGCTAGCCCATTGTTTCGTAAAGGTTAACACATCTTGCAATGTTTTGATTATCTCTGGGAGGGTTGCAAGCTCAACTCTGGTGTTATTTATCCTTGTTATGCCTAGTAGCAGGTGCTGAGTATAGTTTTGGAATTCTGCGGACTAATTCCCCCGTAAGTATTGGGAGAGCTGTTGGGAGACATTCTGTAAGTCACTCATATTAGTATAGGCTATGGGAGTTACACAAATTGCCAGGAAGGGTATATACATCCCAGTCCCAATAGGGCCCCCATATGTCCACTTGTTCTTGAACCAAATCCACTCTCTGGTTGACTATCAGGATTCCTGCTTGCAGATGTGCATTGATCTGAGTCTATGTTTGAAGAGCAGCCGCCGTTCCTTCTGCAAGGGTGTTCACAGCTTCCGCAGTGGGTATAGTTGCAGCAAGCGAGACTGCTGCTGCCATGGCAGCTGCTGTAGATATAGCCAATGCTGTCACAACGGCGGCTGTGATACCAAAATCTCTCTTCTTCCTGGATAGCACCACCGGTAACTTGTCCTCTGGAATGGAAACTGGGATAGGAACATGGGTAGGGATACGCATAATCACAGCCAGCTTGAAGGCCATGACATTCCAGCACTGGGAAAGATAGCAATTCTTAGTGAAATTCAACGTATCATTCAGCTCGCTAGCATTTGTTACGAGGAAAAGGAATGGTGGCCAGACGCATATGGGAGTGGGCTGATAAGTAATATTATTGGGACAAGACACATTAACTGTTGTCTCAAAGATACTAGAGTCATTTTGTTTATAAGAACAGTTGCGGAATTTGCCACCATTTAACATGGACACTGCTGAGATATCAGTACATGCTCCTAGCAAGTTACAGACCTACCATGCATCAAAGGGAGAGGAGGAAATATGAGAGAAGAGTTAGTCACTGGTAAAGGATATAGCCATGCTTTAACCACTGCTCACAGCTCTCTGGCTTGAGACTGCCACAGGAGGTGTAGCATCCCCAGAGTTATCATCAGCATCTTCAGCATCATGACTGGTGTTTGGAGGCAAGGCTGCACGCACCAGTCGCTCTGGGATCCAAATTGGAGCCTCCTTTTCCTGTGGAAAAACACATACAGACCCCCTACTCCATACTAACACTGGATCTGGTCCATTCCACTTTCCTGTGAGGATGTCCTTCCAAAGTACTAAAGGCTTAGGGGAAGCAGCAGCATCACTTGCATGTCTGTCTGCAGCTGATTTACCCATTTTGTCCAACGTTAAAAAATTCAAAATAAAGAGAATGGTGTTGAGCTTATCTTTAGGGGACCTGAAGGTGTCCCCTATTCCCCCTTTTTGTTTATAAAGCGCATTTTTTATTGTAAGATGCGCGCGCTCCACAACACCCTGTCCTTGTGGGTTATAGGGTATTCCATGTATCAAGTGAATGTCAAGTTGTTGTAGGAAGGCTTTAAAGGGTTGTGAGATGTAGCCTGGACCATTATCTGTCTTTAATTGGCGTGGCTTTCCCCATGCCGCGAAAGCCTGTAGGCAATGGGCAATAACATCTCTGGATTCCCCCCCACCCATGCACTGAGGCGAAAATTATTCCACAGCAGGTATCTACAGAGACATGAACATATTTTAACTTTCCAAATTCTGAAACATATGTGACATCCATTTGCCATATATGATTAGGGAACAAACCCTTAGGATTAACCCCCAAGGACGGTGCAGGTAGTAAGATCACGCAATTTCTGCAGGAGATTATTATGTCCCGTGCCTGTGCTTTTGTTATGTTAAATTTGAGGCGAAGAGTTAAAGCATTCTGTTTCTTCAAATCCTCCCCTAAGTGGTCCCATTGAGGTATGTTTAGCAAGCCTTCATCTAGGAACCACGGAGCCGCCTTTTCCACTGTATTCAAAAAGGCCCGAGCAGTTTTTGCTTTTAGTGGAGTTCCATTGGCTTTCATCAGGTCTTCTAAAAAGACCCTTCCAACCACACTTTAGATACTTCAGATCCCATTATGAACACAAAGACAACAGACGCGGAAGTTAAAGACTCGCCGCTAAACTCCAGCTCTAAGGCCGCCCCGCTTCTTATTGCAGACTTGTAAAATCCCGGCTCTAAGGCCGCCCCGCTTCTTATTGCGGACTTGTACAAGATTCCCACCGCTTTGATCGTGGTCCCTTCCCCGCTTACCTGCGGTTTCGATAAGAAAATCCCGGCTCTATGGCCGCCCCGCTTCTTGTTGCGGTCTTGTACAAGTTTCCCACCACCTTTGTCGTGGTTTTACCCCGCTTACCTGCGGACTTCTCCCTTGCAAGGTTTTTCTATTTTTACTCTCCGCTTTACCGCGGAATTTCCACTTTTGAACATGGCTAATGTCCCCGCTTACCTGCGGACCTTTACTCCCTGCTTTCCTGCGGATTACCTCGCAAGATTCCTTTATTTAGTTCCCGGGTGCCGGCGCCATTTATCGCCCTTGCCCCGCAAGGACGACAAGACGCCCTGGTTCGGATGCATCTTCTCTCTCTTCTCTCTCTTTATTTCCGCAAGTCTACACACTTATATACGCTTACATGACCAATCAGCGAGCAGGATACAGGAGGGAGCGAATCAGGCTGTGCACCTAAACGAACAACTTCGCTAGCAACCAATGCTGTTTACTTCCTCTTTGGGCGTTCCACTTAGTCTCACGAGGCAATCCTAACCTGGCAACTAGCCAGGCGCCATCTTTTAATGGCAGAGGCTGCCCTGGCCAGGGGCCTACCTCCGACAATAGATTAACAGATTGTTAATCCAATCTGTGAGCACCAAATACCTGAATCATTAATAAATTCAGTTTTCATCTAAGCCTGTGAATTATTCAAGGATCCAAACTCCTGGGCTGAATCAAGATTTTCAATAATCTTGTTTTCATGCCAACATTAACTTCACCTTGAGACTTCTTTCCATCTCTCCATTTCTCTCTGTTTCTGTCTCTGTCTCTCTCTCTCTCTCTGTTTCTGTGTGTCTCTCCATTTTCTTCACTCTCCTTTGTGTCTTCCTTGTTTTTCTTTTTTTTCCCTCCAAAACATGATCTCTATATACGACAAATTCTGACCACTATTGTACATTTTGTTGGTTAGAATTGATTTATTTTATTCTTCTGACAAAAAAAGCAAACAGTTTAAGAAAGATATATGTGTTTTCGTTTTCCCAAGAAAATTGGATTTCAATGTATCAAGTATCCTACTGTTTCTATACAATAAACTGTGAGAAAAATAAAAAAAAATACTTAGTTTATACCTTTCATCATTTTAGTTATTTTTTTTTCAGGTTTCACAGAAAGGATATATTAAGAACACAAGCTTACATAAATATTATATAACTTATCCATCTGTGTCACTTTCTAGACTTTCTTGATATTGGTGGTAGATGTGTTGTTGGAAAATAATGTAATGTTTAAAATGACTAGGTCTTTCATATATCTTCAGTATAGCTATAAGTTCATATTTTTCACTTCAATAACATATGAAACTGCCTTTCATTTTTATGTCAGTGGTTGCACCTGTCTAAATAAATACAAGTGAATTAAACTTAAAGAATAGTTACAGTTTCATATTTTTTAGTTCATCTTCTTGTAAATTTACTTTTAAAATCAGTATTATTGGTTTCTGTTATTGCTAACATCGCGTGACAAACATATATATATATATATATATATATTTTTTTTTTACTAGACATGTATTTTTTATTTGAATTAAAGTAGCTTTTTAAATTTTTTTAGTAGGAATTATATCATACAGGAAGTGCATATAACAGGTATGTAAAATTTTTTTTTTTATTTCCAGCATAAATCAGAATCTTCTACTGCCTACAAATTTTGAGTGAACTAAAAGAACATTATATTAAATTTGAAGAAATATCCTAAAGTATTTCCATTCCAGATAGCTTTATAAACCCCAAGAATGCTTTATTCTATATTCTACAAAAGGTTTTTTAAAGGCAAAAATGAAATAAACAAGCTAGAAAAAAGTGATCATAAGTTTTTGATAGATAAATTTTCTAGAGTAGTATTTTCTTAAACATTTGAACACATGCTTTTGTTTTAAGTGCTTTGATTATATAATCTAAATTGTACAAATGTGGGATTTCATATTATTCAAGAAACAAGAATCCATGAAACTTTAAGTCATAGTGATAAATTTACATACTTGAAAGCATCATTTGAATAATTTCTTTCCAGATGTTATACCTAGTTTGGAAAATGGTCTTATTAAAAATTTACAGAACTGACTTCTTTAGTAATGAAGACAGTCATTTCAGCAGATGAAATAGCAAATAAAATTTGACTTTCTCAAAAATTGCTTTACTCATGATGTCTGACAGTTTTTAATTGCTTGTTTTTCAACATGTAGAGCTGAAAAGTGGCTTCATATACTTTATATACTTATGCTGGAACCCTGATGCTTTAATAATCCTTAAAACATAGAGGAAAACAAAAAATATGCTAAATGATTTCCTTAAGAGAAAAGGAATTATTGGTCATTAGTTCCAACTCATATAACAATATTTGAGTTTTCTTATGGAGAATATTAGTAACGATGAAGTGGAAAATCTTATTTTTATTTAATTAAGAATCACATATACTTATTTTAAAAATATGTACAGTCATTTTTAAAGAATATTAATACTTGTAGTCATTATTATTATAATTAAATATATGATGGAGTAAATAATAGTAATTAGAGATAGCAACTGAGGCAGTATAGCAATTTCGTTCAAATTTATATTACAATAGTCATTGTTTTATTGCACAGTAAGAATATTTCTATAAACAGCATTAAATAATAAATGGTTTTCAGTTAGTGAGAGTCAGATAAATGTGGCAAGGCCAGGATAAGACAGAGTTTACAGAAGTTAATAGTCCTTGAACTGTATTTAGAGAAGGCCAGGAAATTGATTATTTTTAAGATAGTCATTATTCATAGGGTGGTCATAAAGGAATCTCTGGTTCCAATATTAGTGAACAGAAAAGTTATAAATTCATTAAATTCAGGATGGGTATGCAAGTGTTAAGGAGACAGATAGATTGGGCATCGCCATAACAGTTAATAGGGAATGTAAATTCAAGTGACTGAAACTTGTCTTTTTAGTCTTATATCTCCAGTATCTCTCCTAGCAGAGAAGAGGAGTGTAGGAAAACAGAAAACAGACCTACTTTTTGGGAGATTGGGATTCAGAAGCAGGAATTGTCTCTAAATGTCTTTAGAGACATTTAGTCTTCAGGCCTGAGATTTGATCTCTGAAAATGAAAGAAACAGGAACAGGGGTTTGGTGTAGATTTTTAAGTTGCTGGAATGTGGTTACTATAGTCAAGACAGAATCCGCACCAAGGCTAACTTTAATGTTGATATAATAAAGTACAATCTTCAAGATACTTTATTCCTGGTAAATTGGATCCAAATTGATTACTTAGACTAAAAATAAGACTTAATCTACAATTGATATCGACCTCAATGGATAAATAAATTTACCAGCAGGGAAACAATCAAGAAAACATTAAATAAAGAAGAATAAAAACAAGCTTTGAAATCCAATAGTAATGTGTGTCAGAGCACACAAATGAATGGTTGACTTTGAGTAAATTATTGATATACTCTCTGAATCTGTCTCATTCATAAAAATTGGGTAAAGGATAGATGTAGGCCAGAACCCTTTCAGGACAAATAGCTATATTCAATCTAGCTTAATCAAAATAATACAAAATGGTGATTACGGGAATGGATAGGTGAGATTAAAATTATCTGGTAAACCCCTTGGAGAAGGGAAAGGTATATAATTCCTATGAACAAGAAAATTAAACATCCTAGGGCCATCAATTGAAATGCTTTTTCTTATTTTCCTCCAGTATAAATATTGACATTTTAGTAATAGACTTAAGACTTAGATATGTCAATGCAAAAGCAATAGAGCAAAACAAACCTATCAAGTTTTTTTTCTTTTTTTTCATTTCTCTCCCCTTCCAATAACAATAGGAAGGACCATGAAGCTATGTGAACTGAGAATGCTTTCTGAAAATAAATATTTTAAAACTCAAAGCATAGTCAAAACACAGATCATATCTTACAGAAGTTAAAGAAATTGTACTTTCCTATAGCACAAAATACTTCATAAATCCCAGTTTTGCTGTCCAAATGTATAGTAAGATTCAAAAGAAAATTATTTTCACACATGATAAAATGAAGGAAGCTTGCTTTGAGTTATTTTTTTAAATCTATTTCAAGTTGATGTAATAAAAAACAGGGTACTTCACCACTTTTTCAGAAAAAAAAATTATATAGTACATCTTTTTTAAAAGAATAACATTTTATCAAATGAAAAGTTTTGTTGTTAAGCTTCATTTTGTGTTATAAAATATTCAGTGACACTTCACAAGAATCTATAAATCACCTTTCATTTTCACTTTGTCAGAAGACATGCATAGAAGAGCTATGAGTGTGTGTGTATGTGTGTGTGTGTGTGTGTGTGTTCACGCACTCATGTGTAGAGGGAAAGGGAAGGCCATCAGGGAGTGAAAGAGAAAAATGGGTTGAATAAGCATGGAGGGAGCTGAAAAGAAATAGATTGAGGGAAAACAAAATAAATATAATTATATAGAAACAAGGCCATAAATTAAGACTTAAGAAGCTTGATACTGAAATGAATTGAATAATTTTGATCTTAATGAGATTAGATTAAAATTAAAATTATTACTGAAATCATAGAAATAGCATGGCTGCTTAATATATAAAGCCATGATGATTAATTTTTATAGAAATGATACATTCTGAGACAGAGAATTCTTCTGCATACATATTATTTTTGGATTATTTTACACTGTGAGATGAAGAAACTCTTTCTCTCTTCCATGAAGAAAGAAAACTTATTAACTAGACAAAGTTAAGCATTAGCAAAGTGAGAGAGGCTAAATTAAAGACCACACTATTATGTCGAACACCCACTTCTCAGTAATGACACAGAGACATGGAGACATGGAGCAAAGCAGAGATTAAATAGTAAGTTCAAATAATACATGGGTGTATAGATAAAGTCTCAAGAAAAATTAGGAAGAAATAGTTAATATGACTACGACAGTATCCATCAAGAGGGTTGAATAGATAGTAAACTTCGATAAAAGAAAGCACCAGAACCAAATGGTTTCACTGATGAATTCTATCCAAAAATTAAGAAATAAATTATATTAATTCTTTATAAATTCTTCCAAAACATAGAAAGATTCTCCTTCTGCCTGCAGCTCTCTCTGCTCATGCTCTCTCTCTCTCTTTCTGATGAATAAGTAAATAAAATTTTTTTAAAAAATGATAAAATGTACATTTTATTTTTGAAAAATTACACAAGGATTTCCAATGTGATGCCAGCATCACTGTATTATTTTCAGTCCCCCAATATTCCATTTTGTAATCTTGTTTGAGATTTTTTTTCATCACCTTTTTGGTCATTTTTCCATCTCTTCATACCAATCACAACCTTAATAGGAATAAATAGTTTTGAATAGTTTCTTTTGTGTTTTTCTCATAAAATCCTATATATTAAACATAGATACACAGACAAGAAGTTTTGGCTAATGTTACATATATTTTTAATCAAGAAATCTAAAGATAGCAGAAGTAGGACAGTAATAATTTGTTAGTATTCCTCGGGAAATAATAAAATTTTAAAATATGACCAATGGCTAGCACATTCCACGGTGCCTTGTTCTAATTTCAGCACCAGTAGAGTCTGGAAAGTTATTAGAAAGATGCTACTTAAAGAAAAAATAATGGTTAATGAAAACTGTGTTTACCTTAAAAAAAAAAAACAAAATAACTAAATGCTTTCTTTTCTTTTCTTTTTTACAGTAGGAATTATTTTAGCTCAATATGCTAATGCTAGTAATTTTTTTATTAATGACAAACTCTAATGGTCAGTTTATATGTATGTATTTGATTAATTACAAATTAAATTATACATAAAAATGAAGTTTGATTGAATTACAGGATTCATCAAAGAAAGTAATTAGAATGTGCTTTGGTGGGAGGATGGTTTATAACAAAAGCTAACAGAGCCTAAAATGTGAAGATCATCAACAATCTGTTAAACGAGCTCTGGCTGGTTTTTAAAAACATTATTTTAGAGACAATTATTCTGAGACTATTAAATATCTAACAATGTGCTAGGGGCTTTAGAGGAAATAAAAATCAGTGAGCTACAATCCTTATCTTCATAGAACTTGCAAGTTTAATAGTGAGGGCAGGAGGTGGCAAAGAGATAAAAATAAGACAAAAACATAACTGTAAAGTAACAATAGTGAATGCCATAAAAACAAGCAGCATCTAGGGGAGAAAAGAGTGGAAACTCTCCATAGATCAAGTGATACTAGTTATAAAACTGATATAAAGGCAGAAATGGAAAAGAGAAAATGCCACAGAGAATGAATTGAAGAGACACAATTCTTGCCCTTGAGAGTGTATCAAGGAAGGAAATGGAAAGGGGGACAGATAAAGGACAATAAAGTATGAGAAGCCCTAAACAACAACATGCAGAGTATAAATAAGCAGACTGCCTGGGAAAGTTGGGAAGCAGCCTTGATTGAAGTGACACTATTTTTGGTAGGTTTTACAGGATGCAGTGGAGTTTGTTTAAGAATTAAGTATTCCAGTCATAGGAACAAGAAGGACCTATAATGTCTCCAGAATCTACAGAATTTCACATAGAATGTGTTAGAGACATGGTGGAGGTAACACTGGAGTAAGGTTTTGAAAATCTGCAAGTAAGCTGCATTGAAAGCTGGTCTGGTTCCAAAAATAGAGGAGGGTTGAGAATGGAAACTCAGGATTAGTTTGCTCTAATTGTTTTAGTTGCTCTCAATTTGTTTAACAAAAACTAATTAACAGGCCATACAAAGTATAGTCACAAGCTTAGGGGTGGAAGTCATTAAAGCACCTTTTATTTTCTCTCTTGTTTCTTAAGTAGGCAGCCAGTGGAAATGATCAAGAAAGTCTACAAAGAATGAAAAATCTGGGGGCACCTGGGTGGCTCAGTGGGTTAAGCCTCTGCCTTCAGCTCAGGTCATGATCTCAGGGTCCTGGGATCAAGCCCGCATCAGGATCTCTGCTCAGTGGGGAGCCCACTTTCTTCACTCTCTCTGCCTGCCTCTCTGCCTACTTGTGATCTCTCACTCTGTCAGATAAATAAAATCTTAAAAAAAAAAAAAATATGTTAAGCCAAAGAAACTCAGGATACCATTAGGCTGGGGTTTGGGCCCTGTTAACCATAAATTGTCTATGCAATTACCATGTATTATTTTGTTCACTGTG
Organism: Mustela erminea; assembly: GCF_009829155.1. NCBI lineage: Eukaryota > Metazoa > Chordata > Mammalia > Carnivora > Mustelidae > Mustela > Mustela erminea. The sequence goes on from NC_045614.1 coordinate 187,187,586, forward strand.
CCACCATTACATTTTGTTTTAGTGTTGTTTCTTAGTGTACCATTGGTACTAATATGGTAGGCTTGGCTATACCCTCCTACAGGCCATGATGCCGATTTGAAGCATAGAAATATTTAAAATGCTATCCTTTCAACAAAATGGTTTGAATAGTTAGAGACATAAATTCTCTTTAATAGGCCAATGTAGGCAGTATGATGATTGATTAACTGGAAATGAGATGAAGGAAGAGATTGATCAGGGGGATGGGATACTACTGTGATTACCAAAGGACTGGTGATCACAAGGACTGGAAAGGACAAAAAGGATTGCAAGTTACAAAATTAAAGCTGTGGAGGTGGGAATAGAGTGGTTAGATGGGAAAGTCATGTGTGAATGAGAAACTATGGAATTTATTGAATTTAGATAATAAGGGAAAAGAATAACAATCCTACTTTGAGTGAACAGGTTACTGACTAGCAGGAAAGATGTAACTGGAAAATAACCAATTTGTTAAATTCAGGGTAGAGAAAACATCCATGGAATACAGTAACTGGATATTGCCTAGGTTAAAACACTGGCTCCATGACTTTCCTGCCTGACCTTGAAAAAGTTACTCAGTTTCCTCATATCTCTGCTTATCTGAAATTAGAGAATAATAATAACACTTGTCACAAGTTGTTATGAGGATTAAATGAGATAATATAATTGTATGATTTAGGGACAAGTGGTTGCTCAGTCTGTTAAAGGTCTGCCTTCAGCTCAGGTCATGATCCCAGGGTCCTGGGATCAAGTCCCATGTCAGTGTCCTTAGTCCTTAAAAAGCCTGCTTCTCTCTCGCCTTGTGCTCTCTCTCTCTCTCTCTCAAATAAACGAATAAGTAAATGAATAAGTCTTTAAAAAAAAGATTTAAAGCAGTGTGAGAAGCTCAAGACAGGGGAAACATCATTGTGAGATTCATGAATTAATGAACGTGGAAATAAGATTGCTAGCAGTAGGATGAGAAATTAAAAGAGAAAATGAATAACTAGCAGAACTTGTAGAATCTTAATATTTAAGAATTTCGAATAAGGAAGAAATATATCAAATTAAAAAGAAAGAAGTAGAGAAGTAGGAAGAGAAACAGGATAGAGAGGTATAGAAGATGTCAGTAGAGAGAATATGGGTTTTGAAAAGTGCAGAAGGAATTTATTGGTTTTGTAAGAGGAGAGGAGCATAAATACATTGTGTCAAAAATTTGGAATCATATTAAAATATGCAATATTAACTGTTGTATTAGTAAAAAGGGCACAGGTTGAAACTTAGCAACTAAATCTGCATTAAAAACTTAGTTTGCCATATTGGTAAACTTAATAATAAGACATGTCAGCGATAACATAATCAACATAAGGAAACACAAAATAAATTAATTATAGGAAAAAGAGGTGAACAAATTTGATTGGCTTTGGGAACCCTTCATATAGTAGAGACAATATAGCTTGCATTTCATAGAGGGAGAAAAATATATACGGGTATTAAACAAATCACATAAGCAGAAAGTAATAATTGTTAGAAAATACAAGATTTTCATAGTGACTTGGGGGCATACATTATTTGGTATTTTAAATATAATATAATTTGGATCAATGACTCAGAATACCCGTGTTGATGTCTGAGTTTTGGTTATAAACAAAACTGGTAATACACCCCTTAATTATAGTAAATGTTAAAGACTTTCTACATCCAAAACTAAAAGTTAATATTTGGTTCACTTTCCTCTAATATGTTCTTATATAGTCTTTATAATGCTTAATTTTATTTTTTGTATTTTTTGGAGTTTCAAAATAACCCTATTAAAATCATTCCACTAAAAATCTTTAAAAAAAATAATCACATCATTAAGAATATTCAGGTATTCATGAAGTTTTGAAATATGGATAATGACTTGAGCATGTCACTAAAATGATCATCTGTCCCCAATTAATACTGATATATTGCAGTTGGGAGGTCTTTTAATGATCGCATTACTGGGAAATTATTGCTACTCATATAATTTGTCCTTATAATCATGTATTTATCAAAGACACAAAAGACAAGTCTCCCAGGAGGCTTATTAAAATCCTTACTCTCTTGATTTCTAATTGGTAAAGAAGATACTTTGTTCTTTTTTTTTTTTTTCTTAAAGACCAACTGGGTTTTCATCAACAGAAGTATCATTTAAAACTACGCAATTGTCACATACATAAATCTCCATTTTTAAAGGGCAGGAAATAATATGCCAAAATGAATAATCACTTTACAGCACTCTTTCTGCTCAATGAAGTCATAATCAAATCAAATAAAAATTATTTATTGAACATCTATAGGTAGAAGGCAATCTAGTCACCACTGAACTTAAAATCGTTAAGTGTATCATTAAAATGTAAGGTAAATGTGCAAAATTCTAGGAAAAATATTATATGTAGAGCTTTCCATTTGTTTCAGAATTATTTTTCAAGTTTTTATAAGTTTAAGCAAATCTACATCATTTTTTAAATTATGTATTTCTAAATCCATAAATCTTGTTTCATTTTTTTAAAAATGTGGTGATGTCTTGCAAGACAAAGCCTTAAAAAACAATCTCTTTCTATGTTCTTTTTAATCACCCATTCTCTCTTTGAATGTCCTGGTTTATCCTGTTACAAAGCATGCCAACAAATTTGACAATATACTCAGAATAAATTTCAGATGCTACTCTTGGATGATAAAATAAATAAAATAACAAAGGGTTTATGACTTGTTGGCTTTACTCACCTGCAGAACTTTCTCTCTGTTGTTACTCCTTCCCACCTTACTCCCTCATCACCTTTGTGCACTGTATACCTTGGAAGGCACTGTGCCCAGTCCATACTAGGGAGTGGGGAATTATATTCCTCCACGTTGAGGGCAAAGCATCTACATAAAGTATTTGGAATATTTCTGCATAAGAGATTTGTTTCTTCTCTCTCATTCATTAATTAATTTTACAATGTACTCAATCATTTACATTCTTAATGGTTTATAGATTTATATTATGCTTTGCATTACACTAATTTTTTTAAGATTTTATTTATTTTGACAGAGATCACAAGTAGGCAGAGAGACAGGTAGAGAGAGAGAGGAAGGGAAGCAGGCTCCCCGCTGAGCAAAGAGCCCAATGTGGGGCTCAATCCCAGGACCCTAAGATCATGACCTGAGCCGAAGGCAGAGGCTTTAACCACTGAGCCACCCAGGCACCCCTGCATTACACTATTTTTAAGACAGCACAAATTATTTCAGCTTTGGCTGAATATTGGAGACTCATTCATTTGGTCCCTGTCCCTATTACTGTAGGGGTGTGTGTGTGTGTGTGTGTGTGTGTGTTTGGGAACTTTCTTACTTTCCAGTATTACAAGATGCTATAAGCTCATCTTGTGAATCTCCTGCCCTAATCCTAGAATCAACTATTTCAGGGAGAATTGAAGAATAGTTTTAAAAAATGGAACTGGACACTAGATGTGCTCATTGCCACTGGGGTGTTTTGATTTTTTTTTTTTTTTTAGTTTTGTGACATTTCTTTTGCTTTTTAAGCCAACAGAACAAAATTATATATATTTATACCAACCTGGTACATAGACGTATCTATACATATTACTATATGTAAGTATCTGTATCTATACTAATATAAACTTGAATTTATTCTGATGTATCCAATCCATTCTCATTTACATCATTCTAGCTTCCTTCTCTTGCTTATCTGCAAAGTCTCACTCAATAGTGAGAAGCTGGTTCTCACCATCCATCACACAGTTATTTAATTATTGTATATATACATATATAGAACATCAAGAGTTATAAATCATGTTGATAATACATACACCTGATATGATATAATGACAAGGGCATTTTAGCTCTGTGGTCTTCCTCACAGTTACCCAAAGATCTAGTCTTACAGTGAAAAAAACATCAAATCCCAATTGAAGAAACTTCTACAAAATACCTGAGTACTGTTCAAAACATTCAAAGTTAGGAAGAACAAGAAAAGTGAAAAGGGGCAATAGACAGGAGGAGCCTGAAGAGATGTGACAACTAAATGTAATGTGGTGCTCTGGTTGGGATTCTATAATGAAAAAAGGATGTTATGTAAAAACTAATGAAATCTAAATAAACTGTGGATGTTATATCCATTCATTTATTGTAACAAATGCATATGTTATTAATAATAGGGGAAACTGGAAACTCTTTGCACTTTCTCCACTGTTTTAGAAAATCTAAAACTGTGCTAAAAAGTAAGGTTTGATAAAATGTTTTTCAAAGGACAAATACTGTATGGTTTCACTTATATGTAAATGAAGAAACATAGAGAAAGTAGAATGAATGAATGAATGAAGAAACACAGAGAAAGTAGAATCAAACCTATAAATACAGAGAACAAACTGGTGGTTGCCAGAGGGAAGGGGACAGGGGGATAGAAAATGGGTAAAGAAGAGAAGTGGGAAATACAGTTTTCCAGTTATGATATGAATAAGTCATGGGAATAAAAGGCACAGCATAGGGAATATAATCAATAATATTGCATGGTGTCAATGGTAGCTACACTTGTGAGCACAGCAGAACTGAACAGAATTGTTAAATCACCTAAAACTAATGCAGCATTGTGTGCCAACTATACTGAAAAGTTTTTTTAAAGGATCTTGATGTGCTTCAGAGTATGCTTATACATACAGATAATGATAATTAAACTGTGGTCCCTGATAACAAATACAGAAAGAATTATTATTCACTATTTTAAAAATATTATATGTCATTACTATACCAGGAAAGATGTTCTTTTTTTAAGCCATTCTCGGTAATAAATCATTAACAGATAAATTTTGGCTCTGTGGTAGGTTTTATATTTCATAGTTGTAAAAAAAACAATTAATAGTAGAATGGAAGAACTTGGAAATCCAAATTTTAAATATATAAAAAGATTATATGCTCTGGGTGGCTCAGCTGGTTGGACGACTGTCTTCGACTCAGGTCATGATCCTGGAGTCCCGGGATCGAGTCCCGCATCGGACTCCCAGCTCCATGAGGAGTCTGCTTCTCTCTCTGACCTTCTCCTCTCTCACCTTCTCACTCTCTCTCTCTCAAGTAAATAAAAAATAAATAAATAAATAAATAAAATCTTTAAAAAAAAAAAAAAAGATTATATGCTTATACTGTATAAAGCAACTAAACTGAAAGCCAGGTATAGTGGCCATATGGTCAAGAAGGACATCATAGTGTCAGTCAGAGATTTTAATATACGGATGTAAAGCTGATATAATTATAATAATAACATGTATGCTTTAATTGTCTATGCTGTGCACCGTACTATCACAAACTTTGAAGTTTTAACTAACATGTATCTGTTAGCTTGTGGTTTCTGTGGATTAAGAACCTGGGCAGAGGGTACCTGGGTGGCTCAGTGGGTTAAGCCGCTGCCTTAGGCTCAGGTCATGATCTCAGGGTCCTGGGATCGATTCCCTCATCGGGCTCTCTGCTCCGAGGGGAGCCTGCTTCCTCCTCTCTCTCTGCCTGCCTCTCTGCCTACTTGTGATCTCTCTCTGTCAAATAAATAAATAAAATCTTTAAAAAAAAAAAAAAAAAAAAGAACCTGGGCAGAGTTTAGCTAGGTCCTCCATGAAGTATCTCCCAATGATGCAAGCCAGCTATGGACTAAGCTTTGTTTCTTTCTGGAGCCCAGACTCTTATTCCAAGCTCGTAAAGTTGTTGAAAGAATTTATTTTTTGCAGTTATAGGAACAAGTTCCACATTTCCTTGCTGACTGTCTGCAGGGGGTACCTTTCAGCCTCTAAATTTCCCTGAATTTCTTGTCACATGGCCATCTCACAAGTTTTTGTACAATGTGACAACTCACTTCCTTAGAACCAGCAGAAGAATTTATCTCCTCCTAAATGGCTCAGTCCTTTTTAAAGGATTCATATGACTAAATCAGGACTACTATGGAAATCTATTTTTTAGATTAACTCAATTATCAATTGACATGGGACCTTAATGGCATTTGCAAAATCTCTTTATTCTTGCCTTATTATGTAATCTACTCATGGGAGTGACATCCAGTCATATCTAAGGCCCTCCTAACACTTAAGGGGAGGGAATTATTAAGGGACTTGTATACCAGGAGGTGGGAATTTGGGGACCATCTTGAAATTCTCTCTGCCACACAATCATTTACTGCACACTGTATTAGCCATAAGCCTCTGTTCATTTTTAGAGTGCCCCATTTTAATTTACAATGGTTATGATGTTGTGAGGGTCAAGATTTAGGTAATAAGATCCGCATTTTGAAAATTAACAGTCTAAATGTAAATAGTTTTAATAATTTGTCCATGAATACACAGCTTGAAAGTGGTATATTGGGGATTTGAACTCAGTTCTCTGAAACTAGACCCAAACTATTAATTTCTGTGATATCAAACAACTTATTTAATTACTTACTATTTATTGCAAAAGATGGAAAATAATGTGCTACATACATTAAAAATAATGATGCATTTTCTAATAATAAGTGACTTGGTAAAGTTATTTAATATGCAAAATAGGAAAGGGTGACTCCTTCAGTTTAAAATGAAGGAACTCTGATAGACAAAAGTATCATAGTTAAAAATGTTGCAATAGAAGTGTATTTTTAATGTTTTATTTAAAATAATTGTGAATTTAATAAAACACTGTGAGAACAGTACTATTCTAGTGATCTAGGTAAAGGGTAGATTTCCAAAACATGTTAATAGTGTATGTCTCCTAGAAAATCAGGATATTCTCATGTATAATCATAAAGTCATCAAAGCAAGAGATTTTGGAGTGTTCCCCAAATTTCTTTTTTATCAAAAGAAAATCCAATCAGGTGTTCCATTCACTTGCCATGTCTTCCCTTTAATCTCAAGCAGTTCTTCAATCTCTCTTTGTTTTTCATGACATTGACATTTTGAGTCAGTTATTTCATAAAATATCCTTCAATAGTGGTTTGTGTATTATCTTTCATGATTAAGTTCAAGGACTGCATTCGTAGATTGAACAGTCCAGAAGAGATGTTGTGTTTTCCTCCGTGCATGCTAATCAAGGCATTCATGATGCTTATTTGTCCCACTACTGTAGATCTTGATTTTAATCACTCAGTTAAGAGGATGACTGCCAGATTATTCTACTGTAAAATTTTATTTTCCACATTGTAATCAGTGAGTATCCTATGGTGATATACTTTGGTATTATTACAAATAAGTGACTAATCATAAAACTTCCAAATGTTAATTTTAGCATTCCTTAATGATCCTTGTCTGAGTCGACTATTATCTTTATGGTTGTCAAATGGCAATTTTTATAATTTCATCATTTTCTACATATTTTATCCGTCTTTCTATTGTAAGGAAGAAACTTCCCTTCTTGTTTATGTGTTTGCAATTATTAATTTATCAAGAGTTCATGGATTCTAACTGTATTCACTGTATTATAATTATTTACTTATATTATTTATTTGATATTCAATTTGTCATTAACTTCCCAGAAAGCACTCCTTACGTCCTTTTGAAATATTTCCATCATTCTTTAAATACTTCCTGACTTGGTGGCACAAATAGGTGTTCTTGGTTCATCTGATTCTAGTCTTAGCATTAGACGTTTCATGCAGGATCTCTATTTCCTTTTAGAGAGACTTTTATATGCAACCAAAATCTGGACACTAATTGTACACAGGGCTAGTGAAAAGCTCATAATTTCTTTTCTGTTTCAGAGGATGCATGCATTCCCACATATCTATAAACATCTCTTCTATTGTAATATCTATCTGTGGTCTACCTGTCACCACATTATTCATTCTAGTCTTCCTTATCTATATTTTAATTCAAAACATTAACTGCTAAAGAGTTAATACTGGGGTCATAACAAATGTCGTTTTGTTAGATATTGCCTAATGCATCTCCAGAAGCATTCTACCAATTGGAATTTGCACCAGAAGTGTATGAGTCCCAGTTTCCCCACAGCTTCACCAACACAGATAGCATTTTAAAACTGGCGAAACGCTTGAAGATAACTTATTCCAACATCTTTATTTTTCAAATAAGGCAAAGAATACTGCTGACAGGCTACTCTCACTTAATTTTATAATGTCAATTAGTATTCTGATATTTTGTGTTAAAGGAAAATAAGGTATGGCACAGAATGAAAATCACTAGACTTAGAGTCATGAAACCTAATTTTATTTCTGCAGAATTGATGAAAACTGAAAATTCTATTTCTTGAACATTTATACTTCTATAATGAGGAGTAAAGTATTCTACTTTGCTAAGTCAAATTCCCAAATGAGAAGAAGGACATTGACTGCAGGTAAGAATAATCACTTTATGTAGTGTAATTCTTTTTTAAAAATTCTATTTTTTTACTTGAGAGACAGAGTAAAAGAGAGAGAGAGAGCATGAGAGAGCTGAGTATTAGAGAGAGAAGCAGATTCCCTGCTGAGCCGGGAGGCTGATGCAGGACTCCATGCCTGGACTCCAGGATCATGACCTAGGCTGTAGGCAGTCGCTTAACCAGCTGAGCCACCAAGACACCCCTATGTAGTGTAATTTTAAAATATTTTCCCCAAATTTCCTAAAGACATTTTGATTTAAAAATCATATTTATATTATTTAAAATGGTGTTTTAAAAATAAGACCCATGGCATACTAAAGAGAAACAGAAAGAAAATATCAGTTTCTTTTCTAGTGGGAAGAAATAGATTTTTATTTCCCAAGGATTGTATGTAGGCTATATATTTTACAACTGTCTTAATTTCAATAATACCTTATCAAAATCTGCTTTTCAATTTTTCCACATAGATTTATGGGCTCAGAGATGATACACAATCTTTGAGTATAATCAGTATACTCTGCTCTGCCGAATAAGCTTCCTTGTCTGATTTCCTTGCCTGAATGCCTCTGCAAACACATTATGACCTGTCTTGTGCTATACATTACTATTAGTAAATGAAATATTGATGTTGTTTGGATATAGTCATTATTGTAGCTAACATTCCAGATTTATTCCATGATATGCATATAATTCAGTTTGGTAAACACACAATCCTGATTTATTTGACTACTTAGAACCGCAAAAATCTTCAGAAGGATTCCCTTTTCTCGCTAATGCAATGTCTGAAGCATTACATTCTCATCCGGGCTATAAATGCAATCTATATGTCACTTCTAATTTTGCATATCCTTTTAGGCCAGGCTTTGACTTTTACCTGGTTAAAAATACAGCTCTAATCTAGTGCAGAAATTTGATGATAAATAAATGAAAACTTCCAACAAAAATGTCACTAAATTAACTAGAAACAATTGCTATCTGTAGTCTTTTTTTTTTTTTTTCTGGTTTAAAAAACACTATGGATACCGTATTTGAAATGCTAAACCAAACATCTGAAATGTCCATATGGTAAATCAAATATTTATTAAATTAGTAGCATCTTCATTTTTTAAAGAAGATTTTATTTATTTATTTGACAGGGAGAGAGAGAGAGATCACAAGCAGGCAGAGAGGCAGGCAGAGAGAGAGGGGGAAGCCGGCTCCCCACTGAGCAGAGAGCCTGATGTGAGGCTTGATCCCAGGACCCTGAGACCATGACCTGAGCTGAAGGCAGAGGCTTAACCCACCGAGCCACCCAGGCGTCCTGCATCTTCATACTTTAATGAAAAACCCTGCTATCTAAGTTCTCCATTGATTCTTGCTTATTCTGAGGACTAAATAAACATTTTTTACATATATTTTTTAACTATTAATATCCTTTCAGTAGAATGAAAGTTTCACACTTTGTTTAAGAATTTTTATATATTATATGACCATTCAAACAGTGTCTCCTATAATTGTGTCTATAATCTGTCTTTTCTTTGTGCCTCCTTTTTCCTATTATTTTCTGACTTTTGGTTGCTTTATTACAAAGGTAATACAATTGCACATACTTATGGTAGAATCATTATTTTAGATCTTAAAAACTATATTTGTTTTCCAAAGTATAGCTTTATATGCATTACATTTTCTAAGGCTTAATTCTTAAAGATTATTGAAGATTAAAAGATCCATTATATAATAAATAATTGCCATGTATTAAATATATTTTGCTATAAAATTATTATCAGGATCAATAAGGTACTTTAAGTTTGTCCAAAACATTCATGAACAGTCTACACAGATATACACACAAATACATATATATATATATATATGTATAAATATATACATATACAGCAGAGAAAGAGAGAATAAAATGATCACTAATTTTTTCAACCTCCACTCTGGAAAACAGCATGGAGGTTCCTCAAAATGTTGAAAATAGAAATGCCCTATGACCCAGCAATTGCACTACTGGGTATTTACCCTAAAGATACAAACATAGTGAGCCAAAGGGGCACGTGCACCCGAATGTTTATAGCAGCAATGTCCACAATAACCAAACTATGGAAAGAACCTAGATGTCCAACAACAGATGAATGGATCAAGAAGATGTGGTATATATACACAATGGAATACTATGCAGCCATCAAAAGAAATGAAATCTTGCCATTTGCGACAACATGGATGGAACTAGAGCGTATCATGCTTAGCGAAATAAGTCAAGCAGAGAAAGACAACTATCATATGATCTTCCTGATATGAGGAAGTGGTGATGCAACATGGGGGCTTAAGTGGGTAGGAGAAGAATAAATGAAACAAGATGGGATTGGGAGGGAGACAAACCATAAGTGACTCTTAATCTCACAAAACAAACTGAAGGTTGCTGGGGGGAGGGGGTTTGGGAGAAGGGGGTGGGATTATGGACATTGGGGAGGGTATGTGCTGTGGTGAGTGCTGTGAAGTGTGTAAACCTGGTGATTCACAGACCTGTACCCCTGGGGATAAAAATATATGTTTATAAAAAATTAAAAAAAAAAACGTGCTCAGGGAGATTTAACATATATATATATATATTTATATATACACAAAAAAATATATAAACATACATATATACACATAGAGTTTTGACTTTGTTGTGTTGTGGTTTGTTCCCACCATCTGACAGGCACTAACTTTTAGGAATTCATACTCAGTGCTTACACTATGTTGTATGCCTTAATTGAGTTATAACCCCAAACAAAACATGTGCTTAAGAATTGAATCTAATGCATATTTTTTGAATACTACATATTTTCTATTATTTTATGAAAATTATTATAAAACAAATATTATAATTATAAAAGTATTAATAAATACTATTCATAAAATAGATTATATATCTTTCTAAACTATTTTTATTTTTTCTATGTATAAGTGTTGTTTATTGCTTCATAAACACTTTAATGCCCTGTTTAAGAGATTTGAATGCAAAGATTATGATTCCATTAGAAATGTATCAAAAGTATAAAAGAAATTGTATTACTATCTCTAAAGTAGAAAGCTGATTTCTGACTACATCACAAAGCTGTATAAATCAAAATAGCATGTTACTGGATAAAAATGGACACATAGACACATAGAACAGAATTGAGTCCAGAAACAAGTCAATGATATTACATGCAAAAAAATTAAACTAGACCCATTTATTATACCACTCACAAAAATTAACCTGACATGATTTAAAGATCTGACACCATAAAACTCCTAGAAGATAAACATAGGAAAAAATGTTTTGGCATGGGTCTTGACAATGATTTTTTGAGTATGACACCTATAGCATGAGCGAAAAATTAAAACAAAAATGAGACTACATCAAGCTAAAACCTCCTGTACAGCAAAAGAAATGAAGAACCAAATGAAAAGAAAAACCTACAGAATAGGAAAAATGTACTTGCAAACCACCTACCTGATAAGAAGTTAATATTCAAAATATATAAGGAATTCGTACAACTTAATAACAAACAATCCAATGAAAAGTGGGCAAAAGACCTGAATAAACGTTTTTCCAAAGAAGATATTCAGTGGCCACATACATGAAAGGGTGCCCAACATCACTAATCATTAGGGAAATGCAAATCGAAACCACAATGAAATATTACCTTACACCTGTTAAGATTGCCATCACCAAAAAGACAAGAGATTACTATGCTCCTGGAGATATGGAGAAAAGTGAACCCCTGAGCACCCTGGTGGGAATGTAAATCAATATAGCAACTATGGAAACAGTATGAAGTTTCCTCAAAATGTTAAAAGTAGAGCTACCATGCGATCCTGCAATTCCACTTCTGAGAATATATCTGAAGGAATAAAATCACTATCCTAGAGAAATATATGCTGTCCTATGTTTATTGCAACAGCCAAGATATGGAAATAATTGCTAATGGATAGCTGAATGGATAAAGAGAGTCACACACACACACACACACACACACACACACACACACACAGGAATACTGCTCAATCATAAAAATAAAAGAAATACGGTCATTTGTGACAACATGGATGAAGCCTGAGGGCATTATCTTAAGTTAAATAAGTCAGACAGAGAAAGACAAACACTATGGTCTCATCTATATGTGGAATATAAAAAACTAAAAACAAACAGAAACAAAGATCAGATTTTGTGATTGTCAGAGGTGGAGAAGGTGGCAGATGGGGAACGGGGTGAAGGTGTTCAAAAGGTAAAAACTTTCTGTTATAAAATAAATAAGTGTGGATTCTGGTGTTGTAATGTACAATACGATGACTATAGTTACTAATACTGCATTGTACATTTTAAAGTTGCTATGAGAGTAGATCTTAAAAGTTCAAATCACAAAGAAAAATAAATTTATAACTATATGAGGTGGTAGATGTTAAGGGAACTTACTATGGTGATCATTTTGCAATATAAACACTTAACAAATCATTATGTTGTACTCTTTAAACTTACACAGTGTTATGAAGCAAATATATGTCAATAAAATTAGAAAAAAATTGAGTAAAAAGCCACAGCTATGAAACACTTTATTTTCTCCTTAGTTTCTATATCCCATGTTTGTGTTTTTAACATAAATATTTCTAAAGTACCATAGGTTTGAATATAATTTAAAATGGTATAACAAAATGATCCTTAAAATACTTGTTTTAGAATAGAAAGCGTTTCTGAAATACAATGTAATATTAAATGCTCTTTATTTCATAATATTCTTTCCCACACACCCACTAATTAAACTGATATTTTGGTGTTAAAAAATATACTATCTGAAAAACTTCAAAAACTGAAAAAATCATGATTTAGGTGTCCGAATTTATGTCTACATACTTTTAAAATATAATAACACTTGGGATTCATATTAGACTTTTACTATTAAAAATGTTGTTCCTTTTTACCCCTCCCCCAGCAATATTTTAGGTATTAGGTCTCTTTAGCACTTATTAAAGTAATGATTTGACAGTCTTCATGTTCATTAGAAGTTTTCTTCAGGTGCCTTGCTTAGGAAATCATCCATGGCAATTAAGATTCTACAAAGACAGAAATACACCTTTTCATAAATCAAGTCAAAAGAAAACTTTTTTTTTATCTTGGAAATAAATTGATGCCATAAACATTGTGACCAAGTTTACTGGAGCCACAATTTTATTGTAATAGGACTGTATGAGGCACTATGATATAGTAAATTCCTCTATAGGACTGTGACTGAATGGGGGATATATAAATCTATATATTAAGACCCAATATTATTTTTTTCATGTTAAAGTTGTGAGCATGTCTTTTATGACAATGTGGCATATTCCTTTGTTAAATTCAAACAGATTCTCATGAAAAGCCAATATTACATGAACATGTGCTATTAAAATGACAAGTTAAATGGATCATTTAGAATTTTATTTTAAATAAAAATTAAATATTAAACATATTGGTGACATCTGATTCATGCATATTCTTATTTTAGATCATATTATCAGATATACATATCCATATCTATCTGCTTATAACATTTAGCATTTCAACAATTTTTTAAAAAAATATATTCACTATTAATATATGCAGTTTATTGTGTCAATCATACCTCAATAAAAACTTAAAAATGAGGGTGCCCTGCTGACTCAGTCAGTAGAGCCTGTGACTCTTGATCTCTGGGTTGTAAATTCAAGCCCCACATTGGTTTTAGAGATTAGTTAAAAAGAAAATATTTTTAAAAAGAACTTAAAAATCATTATAACAATACTTCTTAAGTATTCATCCTAAAAACAGCTTCTTTCTACATGTCTTATTTGGGGGAACAAAAAGTAATTGAGCCTTTTGCCTTTCTAAAGTAATGTCATATTCTCTTCTGATAGGGAAGGTTGATGAACAAAGGAATAAAGCTATTTGTATAATTAGATAAGTATATTTCTCATCTGGGAGAATCAAGAAAACGGGAATTTTGGAGGATCCTGGAAGAGACATTTCATCAGTTTAGTTGGTGACCAGACAAGCAGAAAGAGGCATTAACTAAAGTTCTTTAATTAAACAGTGATGACTAATACTGTGTTTTATGTTGTTGGTGGGGTTTTTTTTTCCCCTTTGAAAGCAGTAATTCTGGCAACAAACTATAGTATTGGCCTTGTTTTGCTTTTGTTTTTGTTTTTAAGATTTTATTTATTTATTTGACAGAGAGGGAGAGAGCCCAAGCTGGGAGAGGGATAAAGGGAGAGGGAGAAGCAGGCTCCCCACTGAGCAAGGAGCCCAATATGGGACTGGATCTTAGCACCCTGAGATCAGGACCCTGAGATCATGATCTGAGCCAAAGGCAGTCCTTAACCAACTGAGCCACTGAGGCCCCCAGTTTTGGCATTATTTTAATACTGCTTTTAAGTATGACTATAGGCATATCTAGATGTTTCACTTTCACATTTTAAGTGATGATATCAGTATCTTAAAAGCAGAAAAGTAAGTTATGTGATAATCAGAGGTGACGTGCAGAGAAGTCAGGGGTAGGGGGAGCAAAATAACAACTGGGAAATTAGTGGTTATTTTGTTTGTCCTCAGAAATGCAAGGAAGAGCGATGAAGTTCCTACGATTTGGCTGAGATGAGAGTTTGAATAATTTAATTTGGGTATTAAACAAAAGCTAAAGCTAGAAATCTAGAGAATTTTTAGACCATCCGTTATGTAGTCATTACACAAGATTAAGTGGATAATAAATAGAAATATAATGATTCCTTGAAAAGCACACATTTCCTGGACTTTTTCAGAATCTCTTCATTTCTTCTGGCAATTTTATCATTGCTCTTTGTTATTCATATGAAGTAGAGAGAAAAATATTTTTTCTATGTGCATCTTGCTTTCCTCAATTCACAAGACTCCTCTGTATTATTTATTGAAGTTTTTCAATGTGTGGTAACAGTTTAGTTGATAGACTGGCTGCCAAGCTAACTGTGATAACATTGAAAACCCCTACTCTTTTTCATTCCTGGATACAGACATTTAAGATATAGAAGCACAGTCCAGTGCCCGAAAATGCATTAGGTTATACATCTGGTATGTAACAAGATACTAAAAGGGCTAAACACTTAGTTTCTAGAGCTAAACTGTCCCGATGAGTCCTATCTTTATCACTTCATATTTGAAATTTGATGAATTGCCTAAACGTCTGGGCCTCAGATTCTTTGACACTAAGAGGTGTCTAAACAGTTTAACTTACGTTAGAAAACTGTTCTAAGGATTCCATAAAGCAGTGCACACAAAGCGTCATTATCATCCTCCAGAATGTAACAAGTATTCAACAAATGTTAGTTATTAGTATTCTTTTTTGTTAAAGATTTTATTTATTTATTTGAGAGAAAGAGACAGCAAGAGAGGGACCACAAACAGGGGCAGTGGGGGAGGGAGAAGCAGGCCTCCTGCTGAGCAGGAAGCCCAATGCAGGGGCTGGATCCCTGAACCCTGGATCATGACCTGAGCAGAAGGCAGACACTTAATGACTGAGCCACCCAGGCACTACCACCTATTGTTATTATTCTTGATGTATCACTTGGATTACTTCATTACAAGGGAATTGATGTTTGAACAACTATAATCATGGAAATTTGACCAGGTCATTATTTTTTAACATGTCCCAGTTAAGACAAGGAATAGGTTACAAACCTGCTGGTCTTCCCCCTTCCTGCTGTTCCCAAAGTGGACATACCCTTAAGATTATACCCAAAACAAAACAAAACAAAACAAAACAAAATCTCTTGAATTAATAAATAGGTAGAAGGAGAAAGAAAGAAGTTGTTTTCCTTTGTTGGTTCACAAGTTAGGATAATGTGAAATCTGGTATTACTGAGGGTGAGCTTTCCTCGATATTCTGAAGTAAAACCAATCCTCTGCATACAGACAGAGGGAAGAAGACACAGGGGAGAGAAAGTGACGAAGAGACTTTGGATTAATTTTCGGTTGATCCTTTCCTGAAATACTTGGATTTCCATATTAAAGATGCAATAATAAATAACCCCTTTGCTTAATCTAGTTTGAGTTTGAATCCTTGTTACTTGCTGCACAAAGATTTCTGCATCTAATTGAAAATTAAATTAAAAACAACTTTAAAAATTCAACTACTCCTTCACCACCAAAGAAAAAAATCAAAACCTCTTGCTGAAGAAGGAAATAGTCAAAATAGGAAAATATGCATCAGGCAATATGTCCTATTTATTTGATAAGAATATATTGCCAGGGGTGCCTGGATGGCTAAGTAGCTTAAAGCCTCTGTCTTCAGCTCAGGTCATGATCCTGGGGACTTGGGATCGAGTCCCACATCGAGCTCTCTGCTCAGCAGGGAAGCTGCTTCCTCCTCTCTCTCTCTCTCTGTGTTTGCCTCTCTGCCTACTTGTCTGTCAAATAAATAAATAAATAATCTTTAAAAAAAAAAAAAAAAAAAAAAGAATACATTGCCCATCCTGGACTCAATTTACCATAGGTTTATGTAGGATTTCCAGAAAGTAATCGAAGAAATAAGGATTTTAATCAATCCATGAAGACAGAAGTGGAAAATATAAAGCTAGTATATCTCAAGGAATATACAGATACACACATTCTTCTTTTTTTTTTTTAAGATTTTATTTTTTTATTTGAGAGAGAGCGATCACAGGTAGGCAGAGAGACAGGCAGAAAGGGGGAAGCAGGCACCCTGCTGAGCAGAGAGACTGATGTGTGGTTTGATCCCAGGACCCTGAGATCATGACCTGAGCTGAAGGCAGAGGCTTAAACCACTGAGCAACCCAGGCACCCCATGATACACACATTCTTAAGATCATTGAGACATTGAAATAATGTCAGTGAGATGCACAAAATATACAGCATTTAGACAAATTAAAATTTATACTAGGAACCATTCTGTATCAGAAGGAAAAACCAATAAAAAATTGAGCTTAAACTGATCTTGTTCCCTTCATATGTTTGAACCACCCAGATTATAATTAGTCAAATACTTTTAAAAAGCACGAAATTAACAAAGTATATGGTTAATAAAACATTCAGAGATTTTCAAGCAAACACTGTTTTTCCACAAATAAATCTTTTTGGATGATATCTCAGTCAAATTCATTTTTGACAAATCATCTCATAAGGTTTTATCTTTCAGTTAAACTCAAGCAGAGTGTAGTCTCAAAACCTATACTAACATGATTATTAATTTGGATACATATTTCTAACAGAATAAAAGTCAGAAAAAATATTTGGAAAATTATACTTTTCAATATTTTGCACTGTTTCAAAACCCTCAAATGTCTAGGAATTTAGAAGAATTAGAAAAATAAAATTACATGGGTAATTATCTACTCATCTGTATTGATAGGTAACAAAAGAAGCAATACCACCAAAAATAAATGAATACAGGATTTGATCTACACAAGGAAAAATGACTAAGTTATAGATACTATAGATACTATAGTAATAGTATACTATAGATACTGTATAGATACTAAGTTGTAGATACTATAGATTCTTTACAGATACTTGCTCTGGATCTTCAGACTACAGAGTCAGTATGAATTTTTAATAAGTAATTATTAAACATTCAATAAAAGCATGCATTAAAATAATGATGCACACATATACCTCATAGTATGACAATCTAACTCAATAACAATATTATTGTTGTATAAGTTTGAGAGGGAGAGAGAGAGGAGTATCATTTCACTTGGAGTTAAGAGAACACTATATTTTTCCCTTGAGCAGATTTTTTTTTTTTTTTTTTTAGCTAAATGCTCTTTACTTAGTTTTAATTGGCTGTGTTGGTTCCAAGTGTTTCTTCTTCTTTCTTCTAGCATCTCACCATGCTGCTATACTGTTATAAGTTCACTTTGTTGTGACTAACAAAGAAAAAAACTGTTTTGTCTGAGGCCTATAGCCAGAATCTCTTAACACATGGCAGCAACAGCTGGTATTTCTGGAATATGAAATGCACAAGGGAAACTGTTTATGTTTTTCTAAAATATAAATATACATTTCTTTAATAATTGAAATTCTAGAATTATTGGTGTTTTATTAAAAATGAATTAAAAGTTGAGAAAACAAGAACAGCATACTTTGCTAAGTTTTTGCTACAGTAAGGATTTAATCTAAATTAGAATAATAATACATATATCTAATGTAGTTTTAGATACATAATGTAGATGATGATCCATTACTCATATTTTATATTTATTAAAGTGAATGAAAAAGAATATTAGGTCAATTGAATCTAGAATTAAGATTTGTTTTTGATTCTACTTTTAAAATAACTACACACTTGTGAGAATTCTTTGGTCTCCTTTGGCTCTCAAGAACCCAGGGCTAATGCCTGGAGGTGGTTTATTACTTTAGGTGGCACTTTTATGTTTTATCAGGATATTCTTTCTACATCTTTATCAAAAATGAATATGAATATGAACACCAACCGAAAAATGCTTTTGAAGTAGAAACACTTTTCTACATCCCTGAAACTACACTCTGTAGGTGACTGTTTACTTGATTTAATCTAAAAACAACCACCAACAGGTGTCCTAGGTATGAAAAAGATAGGGATATTTTAAAAGATTTGGAATATAAATATATGTTGACTTGTAATTCTGAAAGCTTAAGCACAAAAAGTAAACTAAGACTTGGAAATATGTTACTGGTGGATGGTTGAAAAAAAAAAAGTGTCAAGGTATCACAGAAAACTGATCCACATACATAATTAAAGAGTGTCCAAAGGTAGTAAAAAACCCATAAGTAAGTACCCAAAGGCATAGTCATATCACTGATTCTGGTGATCATACTAGGTGGTCAAATATAGGAAGGATAGCCAGGTAATTAATTCAGAAGTTGAATAAGTTATGAAAATGGATGATTTATTTATGGAGATAGTTGTCCATAAGAGAAAGGCAGAATATGGATAACAATAAAAAGAACTGGAGAAAGAAGTCAGCTAAGAATTGGAAATGGCCATCAGTTGGGGTTTAGAGAAGACCCCGACCTCATATTTTAGATGAGTCTAAGGAAGTATATGGAGAGTCTATCTAATGAAATGTCAAACTGAAATGCAAACTTTTCTGGTAGGATCAGCAAGATTGGAGGTATAGAGCTAACTAGATGACCAAGTATTTCAAAATGACCTAGAGCAAATATAACAATTATTAAGACAGGGAACAAGGTAGTTTAGAAACATGTTTTCTTCCACATTGATGTCTTACTCATTTATTCAACAAATATTAAGCATTTGTTTATAGACACCCTTCTAAGTTCTGAGAACACTTTAGTAACCATAACAGACAATGCACCATTCCTTTGAGAGCTTACAATGAATATAAGAAAGGGAAAAAAAGTAAAATGAATAAATAACAAAATCGGATTATAATAAGTATTTTGAATCAAATATAAGCAATATGTTGATAAGTATTGGAGGAATAATTGTTATTTTATGGGCTACTAAAGAAAGACTACTCAGTCTTTCTGACATGTCAGCTAAGAAGTGAAAATATAGATGAATATGAAAGTACTTTACACTATCTAGAATAAAAAAAGTGTGCTTCGGGCCATGGAAAAGTAACTAAGGGAACCCAGAAATGGGAAATTAGTTGGATGTTCTGAAAAAGACTAGTGAGTGTGTGTATAAAATGTTCACCACAAAGAGTAATAAAAGTCCTTCTGGTTGTGCAGTGAAGATTAACTTGTTGACTCATAGAGAAAGAAGAAGAAAAATAAAGAAACTAACTGGAGAAATACTTTTCAGTAGTTTAGATTGTTAGGATATATGTGGTGGTGTTAGTGATAGGAGAAGATCGAAATAGACATTGAGAGGAAACTAACAATTTTTGTTGAAATTCTATGTGGATAATAATGAGAAAAGGGGTAATAAAAATGGCATTTAGATTTTTGGTTTTAGGTACTATGTAGATAATCTAAAAAATAAATTAAGCTGTAAAAGACGGAGAAGGTGCTAGTGTTTGATAGCATATTGAACATGAACTCTATTTGGGTCATATTCACTGTGAGATGCCAATTAGACATCTAATCTTTTATCCAATAGCTTATCCTATGTGATGTAAGTTCAGGAGAGATCACAAGACTGGAGAGGTTAGTAGGAACAAGCTTATAGGTGGATATGAAGTTAGAGGACTGGGTAAACTCAACAGAGAGTAAAAAAAATGAAGAGAACACTGTGCATATTTAATTTTTTTAAAAAAGAAGATGAGCCAGAAAGGAGATTGTTAAGGAAGACCAGAAAAGTACAATGTCACTAAAACTATGAAGGGAATAGCAAGAAGAAGGAAAGTAATTGGATTCAGTAAGAATGGAGATATTGTTAGTTCCATGGAGATACTTGGTCAAATCAAAAAAGGGTATATTAGAGACTTCTGGGGAAGATGGCAGAGTAGGAGGACCCTAAGCTCACCTCCTCCAAGGGATACAGCTCCCCCACATCTCTATTAATAATCCAGAAAATGACTGAGGACTAGCAGAACAGATTCCCCACAATAGGATGTAGAGAAGAGGCCACATGGAAGAGGGTGGGAAAGGCAGAAACACTGGGAGATAAATGGACTCATGGGACTGTCTGGAGAGGGATAGAGAGGAAAAAGAAAACACACCCTCACATTAGCATCCAGGCATGGGAAGCCTGCATGTGAAAGACTAATACCCATTATATTTTTTTAAACTTAAATTCAATTAGCCAACATATAGTACATCTCCAATTTTAGATGTAGTGTTCAGTGATTCATCAGCTGCTTTCAACACTCAGTACATTTGACTCTTAAAACCAGAGGGTCTGAATTTCACAGGTTCTTATACTCAACAGGGTTTGACCTAGAACTTTAAAAACCAATCCCAGACACAGTTCTAGGAGAGTGAGGACGGTGAAAGGCAACAGAGTCTCCACTCTTAAAGAGTCAGTACAAATTCTTCATCCATTTGTCTATTGAAGGACAAAGAATAATATGGAGGACATTAGGAGAAGGAAGAGAAAAGTGAAGGGGGGGAAATTGGAGGGGGAGATGAAATATGAGAGACTGTGGACTCCAAGAAACAGGTTGAGGGTTTTAGAGGGGAGGCGGGTGGGGGGATGGGTGAGCCTGGTGGTGGGTATTAAGGAGGGCATTGTTGCATGGAGCACTGGAAGTTATACATAAACAATGAATCTTGGAACACTACATCAAACACTGATGATATACTGTATGGTGACTAACATAACATATTAAAAAAAAAAAAAAAAACGTCAGCACAACAAATAGCCCTGCAGAGATACAGCATAGAAGCAGTAGTTTGAAAAATGCCTGAGGTATATGAGAGGGAGATTGGTTTATTAATCTCAGAATTTATGTTAGAGTGGCATGGATCATTGGGAGACTTCCCTAGGAACAAAGGAGCTGGTGGGTACTATTCCTCCTCTCCCCACCAAACCTAGATTCATGGCACCTTTGGAAACCAACTCAGTGCTAACACTCACTACCTGGTTTGCTAACAACATGCTCCAGGTCCATGTTCTATTGCAGATGTGTACTCTCCATCCAGGCTTTGGCTCCAGGTCCTCTCCTACAGCAGAACTGTCCAAACCTTGCTAACATGCACACCTTGCCCCCCAATCTTTTCCAGACCTGTACCCTCCAAGGCATCCTTGGCGAGATTTGATCCAAAGTGGTGGCCTGGCAGTGTACAAGCAGCCCTGATAGGGCCAGCACTACTCCAAAGTGACTCTTGTCCAACCGAGAAGGGGACATAACCAAACACACCAGTCTGAGTGTGGTCCCAGCAATGGGGTGGGGAAGACATCTGTTTTAGGTACTGCCTACCAATGAAAGTCCTGCCTACCAATGAAAGGGGACTACACAGGGAAAGTGCCCTGTGTTTTGCTACCACTGCATCTCTGGCAAGCACCTGGTCTGACTCAAGCCCAAGGCAGCTTCAGACTGGCCCATTATCAACACAGGGACAAAACTTGCTCACAACAGGGAAAGAGGGCCATGGCAGACAACTGGACTAGAGGCAAAAGTGGCTCAGCCACAGCACCAGCGTGCATGCAACACACAGAAGAGACACCCCTCAAGCATCAGGTTCTGGTGAACAGAGAATAGTGTTCAGCAGAGCATTACAGGACCTCTTCCTCATAAGGCTGCTACCTTCAAGAGAAGGAGACATAGCTGACTTTCTTTTTTGCTTGCTTGCTTGCTTTCTTCCTCTCTTTTTCTTTCTTTCTTTTTCTCTCTTTCTTTCTTAAGATTCATTTACTTACTTGACAGAGAGAGAGAGAGAACACAAGCAGGGGGAGCAGCAGAGGGAAAGGGTGAAGCAGACTCCCTTCCAAGCAGGGAGCTTGATGTGGGGCTCAATCCCAGGACCCTGAGAGCATGACCTGAGCCTAAAGCAGACACTCAACTGACTGAGCCACCCACGTGCTCCATAGCTGACTTTCTTAACACACAGAAACAGAAGAGAGTTAGACAAAATGAAGGAGACAAAGAAATAAGTTCCAAATGAAAGAACATGACACAGATCACAGCAGACTTGGGAAAAGAGTGAGAACCTTAACAAGCAGATAGAAAACAAAACAAAACAAAAAAATCCAGAGGTGAAGAATCAATAACTGAAATTAAACATATACTAGATGGAATAAATAGCAGACTAGAGGAAGCAGAATGGATTAGCAACCTGGGAGACAGAGTAATGGAAAGAAAACAAGTTGAACAGGAGAAAGAAAGGAATATAATTAAAAATGAAAATAGACTTAGGGAAAACAGAGACACCAACGAGTATAATAATATTTTAATTATTAGGATTCCAGAAGAAGAAGAGAGAGAGGGAAAATGGGAAGAAAATTTATTTGAAGAACTAATGGTTTAAAATTTGCTGAATCTGGGAAACAAAACAAATCCAGATCCAGGAGATATAGAGAGCCTCCCAACAAAATTAACCTACCTAAGGAGATCCTCTCCAAGACACATAGTAACTAAATGGCAAAAAGTGATAAAGAGATAATTTTAAAGTAACAAAAGAAAATAAAGTAGTCACATTTAAGGGAAACCCCAAAAGGCTCTCAGCTGATTTTTCAGAAGGATCTTAATGGCCAGAATGGAGTGGCATGTTATATTCATTGTGCTGAAAGGAAACAAAACAAAACAAAACAAAACAAACCTGCCACCAAGAATAATCTATCCAACAAGACTATCATTCAGAATATAAAGAGAGGTAGTGTTTCCAGACAAAAGTTAAAGCAATGTATGATCACTAAACCAACCCTGTAAGAAATGTTAAAGGGGACTCTGAGTGGAAAAGAAAGACCATGAATAATAGTAAAAAAAACAAAAACAAAAACAAAAACAACAAAAAACAAACAAACAAAAAACTAGGAAGCACAAACGCTCCAAAATTAAGCATATCTATAAAAACCAAATAAGGGATTCACAAAATTAAAGAATGTAAAATATGACACCATGTGCCTAAAATTTAGGGGAAGAGGAGTAAAGAATGGGTTCATATTTAAGCAACTATCAGCTTTATATAGACTGCTATATGCATATTATGTCATATATAAACCTAATGGTGACCACAAACCAAACACCAGTAATGGGGGCTTAAGTGGGTAGAAGAAGAATCAATGAAACAAGATGGAATCGGGAGGGAGACAAACCATAAGTGACTCTTAATCTCACAAAACAAACTGAGGGTTGCTGGGGGGAGGGAGGTTGGGAGAAGAGGGTGGGATTATGGACATTGGGGAGGGTATGTGCTTTGGTGAGTGCTGTGAAGTGTGTAAACCTGGTGATTCACAGACCTGTACCCCTGGGGATAAAAATATATGTTTATAAAAAATTAAAAATTAAAAATTAAAAAAAAAGGAAAAGGAAAAGAATCTAAGTATATCACTAAAGAAACCAACAAACTGAGATAAAGGCAAAAGAGAAGAAAGGAACAGAGAACTTTTAGAACAAGTAACAAAATGGCAATAAGCATATACCTATCAATATATACAGAATGGAACAATAATCACCAATAAAAAGAGAATGAAATCTTACCATTTTTAACAACATGGATGGATCTAGAGGACACAACTGAAATAAGTCAGTGAGAGAGATAAATATCATATGATTTCATTCATATGTGGAATTTTAAGAATCAAAACAAATGAACAAAGAAAAAAGAGACAAACAAAAAAACGGACTCTTAACCATGGAAAACAAATTGATGGGTACCAGAGGGGAGGTGGGTTTGGGATGAGTGAAATAGGTGAAGGGGATTGAGAGTACATGTCTCATGATGAGCACTGAGCAATGCATAGAATTGTAGCATCACTGTATTGTACACCTGAGACTAATACAACACTGTTAACTAACTGGAATTAAAATTATACAGAATAGAAAGCAAAGGAAAAAAGAATATATTAACAATCAAAATTTTGTTGGTGAATTAAAGTAAGCTCAAGTTAAATTTTGCATAATCCCAAGGAGTAAGCAGGAGTTACGTAGTGATAGCTGGAAAAAGTGTTGTGGGTGACATATACAGAGAGCATGACTTTAAAAGGGAGAGGGGAGTGTTAAGGAGAACGAAGAAGCAGTGGTTGGATAGATAGCAGGTTAGAAAACAGAACGGGTATTATTACTCGGCTCCGAACTAAGGTGAGTAAAAGTGACTCATCCCCCCCCAACAAATGGCAAATTCCAACTGAGGCATCTACGGATTAGGGAGCAATCTCAGAAAATATCCAAGTGTCAGTTAATACCGAGAGGTGCAGAATTTTTCAGAGAAAAGTTTGAGAAAAATTGAAAATTTAGTAAATGTAGATTTATGGCTCCTGTGAAAGGACTTAGGAGGACAGGCAAAAGGAGAATCAGGTTAAATTGAGAAACATGAAACCATATGAAAAGAAAAGCCGTCCTGATGATGGGTGAAGTGGCTGCTGGTGGTGACAGAGGTAAACCGGCACATCAGGAGGATACAATTATATTCGATAGTCTAATAAAAGAATTTTGGCAAAAGCAAACCTGTGCACTTAGTTTCATGGTATGATTGAGATGGCCTTAAGTAACTTGACTCCCGGTGGAATTGGCAGCTTGGAAAAAGGAGCATTTTTATGGAAATACAACACAATAAAAGTTCAGGGTATCTTATCGATCATGCAACTTGAGATAAAGCCAATAATCCTTTGTAAAGTATGTATTATTATCCAAACTCTAAAGATAAGGAAGTTAAATCACAAAGAGGTTAAGTGCTTTCTTCAGCAGAAAAACCACTAACAGCTTATATGCTCTGGCCGTATTATAGTAGTTGGGACTGGAGTATCACCGTCTCAAAAACAAATAGAAGCCTGGAGGAAAATGAGATAACAGCCTTTGGACATTGGAGAATAAGCAGTTTAGGACTGTGATCCTTGGGAAAACAAAAACAAAGCCGGTGAACTCTACAATTGCCCAGGCTCTTTGCCTAAAAACACTTTCCAGGTCATCTTATGTTGAGATGTAGCGAACAGAGCACATCTTTAATGCTGAGGTGAGAAGAAAGAGTTCAAAAGGGCTAAGGTGACCACAGTTCATGCAGAGTATTAGGGAATAGAGTGTTGCATTGAGAAACAGCTCCAGGAATGTGAGAAATTTGTGACTGACAACTAATTCATGTATCTGTAGCGTAAAATTCCATGAAGGTGAGCAAAATCAAACTTTAGTACAGTAAAGTGAGAACTCTCCAGTAAAGTATGTTGGTACTGTTCAATGTAATGGTGCCTCCTTCCTGAACCTACTGTGTTCCAGTGGAGAACCCCACCCCATAGAGGTTATGTCTCATTACTGGGCTATGCTAGCAATATGGCAACAGGTAAAATAATTTAAAATTTCTACTTAAAAGTTAAAAATACGTATCAGAAGTTCTAGATGATCCACACATATCTGATCTGCCAGCCCAAACAAAGATTTCTAGTTTTTAAAGAAGTACAACTAATCCAGTATTTAACAATATGAAATATACAGCAATGTACAACTGATTAGAGCAGACATCAGAAAAATAAAAGATAAAACAGAGAAATAAAAGGTAAAATATAACTGATAAGTACCAGAACAATTAGTCAGTAGAGACTCTAAAAGTACAACAATGATAAAATAGGCTAATTAATGAAGACTTGAAAACAGTTGTAAAAACAATTAAATATTTTCAAGAATTTAAAGGAAATCATGAACACAAAATAAATTAAATGGAAGATAAAAATTAGGCTCAAATGGAACATTTAATGATGAAAATAAAATATGTAAAATAAAAGTTTCAGATTAATAGGAGATAAGAAACTTCAGAAAAATAGTGAAATGGAACTCAGGGTAATCAAAATCACACACACACACACACACACACACACAAACAACACACACACACACACAGAGACTCAGAAAAAAAAATTGAAGAATCTCAGAAATCTATAGGGAAAAATAAAAAGATTAAAGATCTTTTTATCGAGACCAAGAAATAGAAGAGCAGAAAGGGAAAGAGAAAGACAGAAAATAAGTTTGAATAAATAATCATGAACATTTTCCAAAGTACATGAAAACTATAAGCATATTAGATTTAAGAAGCTCAATTAACCTAAAAAATACGAAACCTCAAAATATATGAAACGACAGAGGAGGCTGGGTGGCTCAGTGGGTTAAAGCCTCTGCCTTCAGCTCAGGTCATGATCCCGGGGTCCTGGAATCGAGCCCCACATCGGGCTCTCTGCTTGGGAGGGAACCTGCTTCCTCCTCACTCTCTCTGCCTGCCTCTCTGCCTACTTGTGATGTCTGTCAAATAAATAAATAAATAAATAAATCTTAAAAAAAAATATGAAACAACATAATTAAATTGCTGACAAAACAGGAATTTGTAGAAACCTTAAAAAGAACAAGAGAAAAATGACACATTACAGACCAAAATATAAGTAGAATAACTGTAGATTTACCGCCAGAGAAAGTGTAAGCATGAAGAAAGTAGGAAAATCTTTCTTTAGGAGGAGGGCTGTCAATCCAGAAATCAACCCAACGAAAATATATTTCAAAAATAATGTCAGATGTCTGCTTCTGCTCATGAATAATTACCTTATCTCTCAGTTGTCTTCTTCATGCCAGAAACATCCATAAAATTGGACAAAATAAGTAAAACCACTCTCCAGAGTCCCTGAATCAGGGCAGCTCAGGATTGCAATTTCTGAGAAAATGGAACCAAATGAGTTGAGCTCTGTAATTGCTCAGCTTGTTGCTCAGAAATTGTTGTTAGTCAGTAGCACAAAGAAGGAGAACTCAAACAAAGCCTAGGAACACACTGAATTGAGAGGACATAGGATTGAAGTGGCTAGTATTAGCAGAGCATAATATCAGTAAAGAGGGAGTTGGGTAGAAAGAAGTCACACCAGACATCTGCAGCTATGTGTGCATGGTGCACAGTCAATAAAGCCAGGGGGAAATGTATTGAAAACACCATTTAAAAAAGAGAAGAGGGTGGAGGATTCACTAAAGTCTGTGAATAGTTTTAATTCTTCGGTCAACATGGAAAGATCTATGTAGTGACAACAATGTTGGAGATGTTAGAGATATTTATCAATAGAAAAATAGTAATACCTATTGAATAATTTTACAGAAATAATAATTAGAAATGGAAAAATAAAAGATGACACAAACTGATTTGAGAAACTAGGTGGATAATGTTACAAGAATTAAGGGATGAAATAGTTTTTGTCAGAGGATGTATATTAAGAACTCTGAGTTGGAACGTCTCAGTAGCTTAGTGGGCTAAGTGGCCAAGTCCTGGTTTCTGCTCAGGTCATGATCTTTTGGTCCTGAGACAGCCCTGTGTTGGGTTCTGCACTCAGCATGGAGCCAGCTTAGATTCTCTCTCCCTCTCCCTCCATGCTCTCTCTCTATCACTCAAATAAATAAATCTTTTTAAAAAAAGAAAAGAACTCTGGGCCATATTATATTTGAAGTGCTTATTAGATATATACAGGTTATATAGGTTATCTAAGGAGATTTATCAAGAATTAAGTAGAGGACATCATTATAGTTACTAAAGAAATGAAAAGGATAATAAGGAAAGATGATTAAATTAAAATTAATTACTTAAAGATAGACACCTCAAAACCCACTCGTGAAGAACTAAATAATCTAAATAGCTATTAATCTTTTAAAAAACTGAAATCATAGGGGCACCCAGGTGACTCGATCGGTTATGCATATGCTTTCAGCTCAGGTCAGGATCCTAGGTTCTTGGATCAAGCCCCACATGGGGCTCCCTACTCAGCAGGGATCCTACTCAGGGAGACTGCTTCTCTCTCTCCCTCTGCCCCTCCCCCTAACTCCTGTTCTGTCTTACTTGCTCTGATCTCTCTCTCTCAAATAAATAAATAAATAAATAAATCTTTAAATTTTTTTTAAAAAATTTGAAATCATGGCTAATATACCTTCCACACACACACACAAACAAAACAAAACAAAACAAAGCAAAACAAAACAAAACAAAAAGCAAACAAACAAAAAACTCTCAGGATCAAAAGACTTCAAAAGGTCTTTCTATTCTATATATGGACCATATCTTCTTTATCTATTCATCCCTTGAAGGGCTCTTTCCACAGTTTGGCAATTGTGGCCATTGCTGCTATGAACATTGGGGTACAGATAGCCCTTCTTTTCATTACATCTGTATCTTTGGGGCAAATACCCACTAGTGTAATTATAGGGTCATAGAGTAGCTCTATTTTTAATTTCTTAGGGAATTTCCACACTGTTTCCCAAACTGTCTGCACGAACTTGCATTCCCACCAATAGTATAAGAGGGTTCCCCTTTCTCCACATCCACTCCAACACTTGTTGTTCACTGTCTTGTTAATTTTGGCCATTCTAACTGGTATAAGGTAATATCTCAATGTAGCTTTGATTTGAATCTCCCTGATGGCTAATGATGATGAACATTTTTTCATGTGTCTGTTAGCCATTTCTATTAAAACATTTAAAGAAGAAATAACTAATTGTACATAAAATATAAGAGAAAACACTTCTTACCTCATTTTGGAGCTAACATTAATGTATATTATCAGCAAAGGGCATTATAAGAAAATTATAACACAACAACAATAACAACAAAAACCCTAAAGACCAATATCCTTCATGAACACAGATACAAAAATCCAACAAACCATTATTAAATCAGATCAAGAATATGCATAACTAATAGGATATCAGAATCAGGTGAGGATTATTCCAGTAATGCAAGTTTTTTTTTTTAAAGATTTTATTTATTTATTTAACAGACAGAGAGAAAGCATAAACAGTGGGAGATGTAGGGGGAGAGTGAGAAGCAGGCTTCCCACTGAGCAGGGAGTCCAATGTGGGGTTCAATCTCAGGACCCTGAGACCTTGATCTGAGCCAAAGACAGATGCTTAACTAACTAAGCAACCCAGGTGCCCCATCCAGTAATACAAGTTTGATTTCCATTAACATTTGATTTCCATTAACATCGATTTCCATAACTTACTATATAATCAGATTAAAATGGAATAAAACACATGATCATCTAATGAGATGCAGTAAAACATTTAACAAAACTCAACACCCATTTTTATAAATATTTTGAGCATACTAGATATTAGAGAACTTCAACTTTTTAATAATATTATGTTATGTTCGTCACCATACAGTACATCATTAGTTTTTGATGTAGTGTTCCAAGATTCATTGTTTAAATATAACACCCAGTGCCCCATACAATACATGCCCTCCTTAATACCCACCACCAGGCTCACCTATCCCCCCCTCCCATCCCCTCTAAAATCTTCAGCTTCATCTCCCCCTTTGATTTCCCCCGCTTCACTTTTCCCTTCCTTCTCCTAATATCCTCTATGCTATTCCCTTTGTTCCACAAGTAGGTGAAGTCATGTGATAATTGACTTTCTCTGCTTGACTTATTTCATTCAGCATAATCTCCTCCAGTCCCATCCATGAGAAGTTCAACTTACTAAGAACAATCAGTATGAAACCTAAATCTAACATCATCTAGGAACAACTGAATGATTTATGTCTATAGTGGAAAACTAATCAAAGATGTATACCCTTACCACTTCTGTTCAACATTGTACTTTTGAAAGATCTAGTCAATTCAATAAAGCAACAAAAACAAATGCAAGGCATACAGTTTAGAAGAAATAAAGCTGTCTTTAATCACTGATGATATGATTGCATACATAGAGAATATGTGAAAATCTACCAGAAAAAAAAAGCTACTTAAACTAGTAAGTAAATATGGCAAGTGACAAAGGTCCACAAACAAAGAAAATTGAATTGCCGTATAACTAGCAATGAACAATTGGAAAATATAATGTAAACATGCAAGACAAATGGCCTACAAAAATACTAGAATAAATAAGGTATGTGAAAGCCCTTTGCCTCGAAAACCTCATATAATGGGTGAGAAATTTATATAAAATCTAGATACGTTAGGAGATATGCCTTAGAGATGTTTTAAAATAAGAAAAAATAATTATTAAGATTCTAGTTCTCCTCAAATTGATTTATAGATTCTATGAAATCTAAATCAAGATCCCAGAAGGCTTTTACTTTTTAAAAATTTTGATGTGTGAAAGCTGTCAAGATAAAATACAGAGGAAATAGGAAAGCAATATGATATAGGAAGAGCACATTTGGAGGATTTTACTACATGACATCAAGACTTGTAATAAAGCTGAAGTAATAAAGACTGTGGTTTTAACACAAGGATAATCATATCACTCAGTGGACTATAATAGTCAAAAATTGAATCACATATATGTTCCATTCTTCAATGCAATGAATCTCTTTTAAATAAATAATTGCCTTTAAGTAAATGGTGCTAGAAACATCATACATATATATAATATTTACATATATATGTCTATATAAATATATATGAAAAATAACTTTAATTTTACCACACAAAAAATTTTACTTGAAATAGATCACATAACTAAATGTAATAACTAAATTATAAAACTTGTAAAATAAAACATGGAGATAATTGTTACAAACCTTGAAACAGACAGTGGTTTCTTAGTGAAAAACAAAAATACAGTATAAAAGAAAAAAATGATAAATTGGACTTCATCAAAACTAAAAATGTCTGCTCTTTAATGAATATATTACAATAAAAAACCTTATAGTGGTGTAAAATACAAACACATATATAAAAGATGACTTTTGTCCAGAATTTACAAATAAATACTGCAACTCAATGACAAAAGACAAATAAGAAATGGACAAAATATTTTACTAGATACCTCACAAAATTACATAAATACATGACAAATACATATCAATTGATAACATCAAAAGTTTTCAGTGAATGACAATCAATACCACAGTGAGATGCCACTCACAATCACTAAAATTTCTAAAGTGTAAACAAGTTGCTGAGATTGGAATGTTCATAACTCTTGTTTCTGTGGAATATAAAATGGCCAAACACTTTGGAAAACAATTTGATGATATTGGGAATTGATCTGACAGTTTCTTATAGAGTTTCACATACCTTTCTCGAATGACCCAGCAATTCTAGCTGTAGGTATTTATGCAAGAGGAATAAACATAGTTATCTACATAAATAATCTGTGTATGAATGTTTATAGTAGCTTTAGCCGAAACTGGAAACCACTCTAAAACTGGAAAACAAGTTAAAACCTAGGGAACCACTTCAATACCAGAAACAATCTAAATATCCTTTAACAGGTAATGGATAAACAAATTGTACTATATCCACACAAAAGTTTACTATTCGCAACAAAAAGGTACAAACCACTCATATACCCCAAAGCAAGGGTTAACCTCAAAAACATTTTCCTACATTAAAAAAAAAAAAAGAAGTAAATATGAAAGAGCACACATTATGTGATTTAGCTTATACAAAGTTCTAGGAAAGGCAAATACAATCTTTAGTGACATAAATAGATGTTCCTGGACCCAGAAATAGGGTGATGAATCATGATAATGATAATGGTTGCAGGGGCATTACATATTTGCCAATGCTACTGAATTTCATATCTCAAAGGATATGAACCAAAAAGTTTAATTTAAAGAAAAAAGAAGCAGTTAATAAACATCACAGATGGGGTTTAGGAATAAAGTATTTGATTTACTTCAAGAGTTAAGCCTGTAGACACAGAAGGACTTGCATGTGCTCAGGATAGTCACTCCTAAAGCAAGTGAAGAAAGACACAGATCTCTGTCTCCCTCACCCCTTACTCTGTCTCCCCTCTTGTCCTATTTCTCTCTCACACACATCTAGTATAAATGTATAATATTTGTATGACATAGGTGCAGTTTGCTAAAATAAGACATTTGGGGAGAACATTGCAAACTTTCAAAAGATCTTTTCTATAGTAAAAACATCTTTAAAAATAAAAAAAAATAATTCATTTGGGTTGACTATTTTTAAGTTGAGGAAGGAACATAATTTAATGTATGAGTCTTTTTTTATGTATTTATTTGATCCATAATAAGACATAATAATAGATTATTGTTATTTTCCTCCAAAGTATCTTTTTAAGTAGTTTAAATAGTTATAGTAAGATTTGTACAAGCTTAATTATAATACAGTTTTACACTTCAAACTGCTCTCATATTTTCCTTTAAGATTTATTTGAATTAGCAAAACCATAAAGAATCTTGTATTTGTGAAGAGGCATCTAATAATTATAAACCTAAATGGCATATTTCCATTTATTTTTTAACTGATTGTTAATCTATATAATCTGAATATTTACCAGATTAAATGGAAAATTTTACCTTCTAAATCTCTACATATCTTATACATTAGGTATGTTTTTCACATCAAATATTTCTTGTCCATTTTTCTTTTTTTCTTTCATAAATTAGAAAACTTACCCTTTCCTTCCACTTTTAAGTGTTTTCTAATAGCAAAGGAGATTATTGTAACTCAGAAGTTTGAAATGCACCAACACTTTATGGTCCCTTTTATAATGAGGGTCTATGTGGTTAATGATTCTGAGGAAAAAAATAAATACATGAGGGAGTCATTTGTGGGATAAAAACTTAACTCATTAACTTCATGTTTTGGAAACAATTGAATTCTGGTGCATTTTGTTGTTGTTTATGTTGAGTGATCTAGTATGGTATCCTGGTATTGGTAGGATCTCTAGTGTGTATAAATATAAGTGACAGTTGTTTTCACATCATCACACAGGTTGAGATGAATAAGAAGTTTGAATTAATGTCATTTTTTTCTCACAGCCATGCACATGGAGCTGTTAAAATAACTTTTAAAAGTCTCAAAAATTTTTAAAAATTCTCAGTAGTTAAGTTCTATAACCTTGAGACACTTTTTTACCATAGGAGAAAAATGGTACATGGTTGGAATCCACCAGAAAATTGTCTCATTAGCAAACAATGATAACAGGAGGAATAGAGTGTCAGTAATAGTAATAATAGTAATAATACTAAATGAAAAATCAAGTACTCACTGGGACATTTAGGCACTTTCTATATAGAATAGAGTTGAGGACAAACATGCTTTATAGTATAAACTTTATAGTATAAACTGGACACTTTCAGAATACTGAAAAGCTTTACTCAGTGATGAAGGTATATGCCTGAGATAATCATAGTTAGAGTTACATCACTGAAGTTCCAGTGCTTCATAGGGGACAGTGGTCAGAGTCTGAAGGAACCAGTTTTTCACAACTTTGGGTGTTGGGATCACCCCAAATTCAGTAACATGAATGGCAAGTAGGATGGATTTCAGTGAACCTGACCACTGAAAGAAAAAACAAAACAAAACAAAACAACAATATAGAAAAGAGGAAAGTGTCCATGGGAACCTGAATTCATCTCATTGGCAGTATCATGGAATGACTGCTTGAGATGAAACTTTGACATTACTCACATTCATCACAAGATGACAGATTTATTTATTTTAGCCATACATGAATTGAATTATATAAAGTATCATAGAAAACACTTCTTTATAATCTGCTGTAATTATCCCTTTTTCTATCACCAAAGGCTGTCTAAATTCTAATTTGTGTTTCATGAATAATATTAGCACCTCACCACTGCACTCCATAATCTGAAGTAGATCTCACTCTCTACTCAATGATAACAATGACCCAACATTGAGACTCCACTTAATATTTGTCTCTTAGACTCAGGGATTTCATCATAGTGGTCTTATGTTTCTTTTTTGAAAGGACTAATACATTTAGTGCATTTATTGTTACACATTTTTATTGTTAGTTCAAGATTAAGTTCCTTGAACTGAACAATTAAAAATGACTGCAAATTTTCTCATAGCTAGATATATATAAATAAAATTATCTTTGTGTGTGTAATCATACTTAAGATACTCAATTTAAAAATGTGTTCAAAATCTGTATTCATTAGTATGCATGTGATGAAATTTTATGTAAACCTATTGCATTTTGCAATAGTGGGAGAAAAATACACACTATCCATGTAATTATTATCAGTGTTAAGGATAATTTGCGGTATTATTTATATCAAGTTTTATATGGAAAAAACAAACAAACAAACAAACGAATCCTTTTTTGGAATTCATCCTACAGAAAAATGTATAGATGTAAGCAAAAAGTATATGTGTAAAGGTGCTCACTGTATATAATTTAGAAAAGGATAATTGAAAATAACCCCAATTTCCATCAATAGGGAATTAGCTGCATGAATGATGGTAAGTACAGACCAAAACAAATTACACAGAGATGTAAAAAAAAATGTTCATATAAGAAATATGAACACCGGGGCACCTGGGTAGCTCAGTGGGTTAAAGCCTCTGCCTTCAGCTCAAGTCACAATCCCAGGGTCCTGGGATCAAGCCCCACAGTGGGCTCTCTGCTCAGCAGGGAAGGCTCCCTGCTTCCCCCTCTCTCTCTGCCTGCCTCTCTGCCTACTTGTGATCTCTCTCTCTGTCAAATAAATGAATAAAATTTAAAAAAAAGAGTTAAAAAAAAAGAGAAATATGAACATCTAGTTACATTAAGGAAAAGAATTAATAAAGAAGCTGCGTAGGGTAGGAGTTAAGATAGTGGAGTGATAGTGGGGATGAAAGCTTGCCTCATCAATGCCTTGAACATAGCTAGATCAACATCAAATCATTTGAACCACTAGGAAATCAACCTGAAAGATTAAGAAAATAGTCTGCACAACTAGAGGGAGAGAACGTGGCAGATGCAAGGTTTGGAGTCATGAATTGAAGGAAAGAAAAGCCATGGTGCCATGGAGGGAGGGAGCCCTTTTTGCAGAGAGAAGTGAGGGAGAAAGGGAGAGAGTGAGAAAGAAAGAGCATGTTGGGTTCATCCAAGAGGCTGTGGTGTGGGGATCTCCTGGGTCACACTGGGAGAGAACACTCCCCTTCCTGAAATACATTTGAAAAGGGTATATTGCTTCTTCAAGGACAAAAGGCCTGCCAGGAGTCTCTGAGTGGCTGTTGAACAGGAGTGGACAGTGGTGTCCAGAGGACAAATAACCTGGTAACAGCTTCATTCCAGGCACCTGCACAGGTGTATAACTGCTTTTCTGGGACAGCATGGTGCCCAATGAAGCACGGTGAGGCTCTCTACAGGTTGTGGGGGAGAGGGGTTGTCAGTGCCTTGCCAGGTCCTTCAGGATCTGAAGTTTTTAATCCCAGCCACTGACCAGAGATAAAATACAGGAGAACTGCAGCAGTAGGCATGTTGATGGCCAGGACACAGACAGATTGAGGGCAGGGATCCCATGAAAGTCTGGGACACTGAAAGGGAGATTGTTTGCTTTTCTGTGAAAGCCTACAGTGAAGATCCTCAACCTTGAGCTCTTCCCAGGGACAAGAGGGCAGAGGTAATGCCATCTTCCACCCTCCCTGATGCCTACCAGCTTAGTCAGACTTCAGAGAGAAACACAGCTCCTCCAGTAGAGGCTGCAGTTGCTCACACCAAACACCACCCCCTGAGCCTGGCAGGGGGATCTTCATTAGTACAGATCTGTCTGGGGGCCAGTGCAGCTGGCATCTCCCTTAGAAGACCAGTAGAGGTTCACCGCATGTACCAAGTCTACTGATCATGGAGTGCTTGCTCCAAAGCATTAGCTTCAGTTCTGGTGGAAACAGGACCAGGCATATTTTTTTAAATGTTGTTAATTAATTAATTAGTTAATTAATTAATTAATTTTATTTTTTATTTTCTTGGATTAGGTTTCTTTCTTTCTTTTACTTTGGAATCAGGATTACAATTTTTTGTCTGTTTGCTTTTTTGTTCCTTTTCTTTTTTCTTTTCTCCTTTCTTAGATAGGGCTTTGTTGTTGTTGTTGTTGTTTTTTAAATTGGGCTTATCTACAGAGGACTAACCTGTAGGAAAGTGCAGCCAAAACACAAAAGCAGAGTGCACACAGCATACACCAGAAACACTTCCTTGTAGGGCTAAGCTCTGGACAGTGTATGACCACCACTTAATATAGTATTACTCTCAGGAGCTGGAAACATAACATGCTTTCATAACACACAAAAGACAAAAATCTACAAATAATGACAAGACAGGAATTCTTCTCAAAAGAAAGGTCAAGAAGAAATCACAGCCAGGGGTTTGCTCAAAACAGATATAAATGATATATCTGAATAAGAATTCAGAACAACAATTATAAAAATACAAGCTGGGCTTAAAAGAAACATTGAAGACACCAGGAAAACCCTGACTGCAGAGATAAAAGATCTAAAAACTAGTCAGGCTGAAATTTAAAAATGTTATAACTTGATGTAATCACAATGAGGATGGAAGAAGCAAAGGAAAGAATAGATGACATAGAAGAAAAAATTAGGGAAAATAATGAAGCTGAAAAGAAGAGGGAAAGAAAACTATTAGATCACGAAGGTAGACTTAGGGATTTCAGTGATTCTTTAAAGCACAATAATATCTGTTATCATAGGAGACCCCGAAGAAGAAGAGTGGGAGAAGGGAGCAGAAGTTTTATTTGAACAAATTCCCTAATCTGGGGGAAAAAACAGGCATTCAAGTCCAAGAGGCACAGAAAACTCCCCTCAAAATCAACCAAAACAGAAAAATGCCAAGACATTTCAGAACAAAACTTGCAAAATACAAAGATAAAGAGAGAATTCTGGAAGTGGCTATGGACAAAATGTCCTTAACCAACAAGGGTAGACACATAAGGTTAGCAACAGGCCTGTCCACAGAAATTGGCAGGTCAGAAGAAAGTGGCATGTATGTTCAATAACCTAAGTGAAAAAAAAATATACAGCCAAGAATAATATATCCAGCAAGGCTATCATTCAGAATAGAAGGAGAGAGAAAGATTTTCCAAAACAAGGAAAAACATGTACACTAATCCAGCTTTGCAGGAAGTAATGAAGTGGACCCTTTGAGTGGGAGACCAAAAGCAGCAAACACTAGAAAGGAACAGAGGCAATCTATAGGAACAGAAATTTTACAGGTATTACAATGGGACTAAATTCATATCTATCAATAATTACTCTGAATGTAAATGGACTAACTGTTCCAATTGAAAGATATAGGGTATCAGAATGGATTTAAAAAAAAAAAGACCCATCAATATGCTGCTTACAAGAGGTTTATTTGAGATACAAAGATATCTCCAGATTGGTGGAGAACCACCCATCATGTTAATGAACATCAAAAGAAAGCTTGAGGAGCCATCGTATATCAGACAAACTAGATTTTAAACCAACTTCATTGGTTTGAACTTTATTGGAATGAACAAACTTAATTTTTTATAAAAAATGAAGAAAGGTGCTATATCATTGTGAAAGGGTCTATCCATAAAGATCTAACAATTGTAAATGTTTATGTCCCCAACTTGGGAGCAGCCAAATACATAAATCAACTGGTAACAAACTGAAAGAAATTATTGATAGTAATACAATAATAGTTAAGTACCTGGAACACCCCTCACAGCAATGAACAGCTCATCTAAGCAGATCAATAGAAAACAATGACTTTGAATGACACACTGGACCAGATGGACTCAACAGATATATTCAGAACATTTCATCCTAAAGCAGCAGAATACACATTCTTTTCAAGTGCACATGGAATATTCTCTGGAATAGATCACATATTAGGTTATAAATCAGGACTCAGCCAATCCAAAAAGACAAAAAGACTGAGACAAAAAATTCCAAAAACATATCATGTTTACTTTCAGACCACAACACTATGAAACTTGAAGTCAACCACAAGCAAAAATTTGGAAAGACCACAAATGCATGGAGGTTAAAGAACATCCTACTAAACCATGAATATGTTAACCAGGAAAGTAAAGAAGAAATAAAAAAAAAAAATAGAAGCAAGTGAAAATGAAAACATGACAGTTCAAACCTTGGGGATGAAACAAAGGCAGTCATAAACGGGAAGTGTATAGTAATACAGGCCTTTCTCAAGAAGCAAGAAAAGTCTCAAATATACAACCTAACCTCACATTTAAAGGATCTGAAAGTAGAAAGCAAATAAAGCACAAAACTAGAAGAAAAAAAAAAGGAAATAATTAGGATTAGAGCAGAAATAAATGATATAGAAATTTTAAAAAACAACAACAAAACAGATCAATGACACTAGAAGTTGTTGTTTGAAAGAATTAATAAAGTTGATAAATCCCAGGATGCCTGGGTGGCTCAGTTGGTTGAAGCCTCTGCCTTCAGCTCAGGTCATGATCTCAGGGTCCTGAGATCGAGCCCCACATTGGGCTCTCTGCTCAGCAGGGAGCCTGCTTCCCCTTCTCTCTCTGGTGCTCTCTGCCTACCTGTGATCTCTGTCTCTGTCAAATAAATAAAATCTTTACAAAAAAAATTGATAAATCCCTAGCCACACTTACCAAAAAGAAAAGAGAAAGGATCCAAATAAATAAAATCATGAATGAAAGAGGAGAGATCACAACCAACTCCACAGAACTACAAACAATTCTAAGAAAATATTATAATCAATTATATGTCAAAAATTGGGCAATATTAAAGGAGATAAATTTCTAAAAACATAAACTACCAAAACTGAAATGGGAAAAATAGAAAAATTGAACAGACCCATAACTAGAAAATAAACTGAATCAATAATCAAAAATTTCCCAAAAAACAAGATCCAGTCCCAGATCTCTTCCCAGGGGAATTCTACCAAACATTTAAAGAATTAATACTTATTCTTTTCAAACTCTTCCAAAAAATAGAAATGGAAGGGAAACTTCCAAACTCAGTCTATGAGACCAGCACTGCCTTGATTCTAAAACCAGACAAAGACCCTACTTAAAAGGAGAATTATGGACAAATATCCCTAATGAACATGGATGCAAAAATTCTCAACAAGCAACATGGACGGGACTGGAAGAGATTATGCTGAGTGAAATAAGTCAAGCAGAGAGAGTCAATTATCAAAAAAAAAAAAAAATTCTCAACAAGATACTAACTAATAGAATCCAACAGTACATGAAAAGTATTATTTACCATGTTCAAGTGGGATTTATTCCTGGGCTGCCGGGGTGGTTCAATATTCACAAATCAGTCAATGTATACACCACATTAATAAAAGAAAGAATAAGAACCATATGATCCTCTCAATAGTTGCAGAAAAAACATTTGACAAAATACAGTGTCCTTTCTTGATAAAAGACCTCAAGTCCCTTCTTTCCCTTCTAAAAAGAAAGTTGCCTTTCTAGAAGGAACATATCTCAATGTCATAAAAGCCATGTATGAAAAACCCACAGTCAACATCATCCTCAATGGGGAAACAGTGAAAGCTTTCTTCCTAAGGTCAGGTACACAAAAAGATGTCTACTCTCACTACTGTTGTTCAACATAATACTGGAAGTCCTAGGTTCAGCAAACAGACAACAAAATGAAATAAAAGTAGCTAAACTGGCAAAGAAAAAGTAAAAATTTCATTTTTTGCAAACATAATATTCTTTGTAGAAAACCCAAAAGACTCTGCCAAAAAATTGCTAGAACTGATACATGAATTCAACAAAGTCACAAGAAACAAAATCAACATATAGAAATCTGTATTTCTATACACCAATAATGAAGCAACAGAAAGAAAAATCAAGGAATTGATCCCATTTATAACTTCACCCAAAACCATAAGGTACCTAAGAATAAACCTAACCAAAGAGACAAAATATCTCTACTCTGAAAACTATAGAACATTCATGAAAGAAATTTAAGATTATAGCAAAGAAATGGAAAAACATTCCATGCTCATGGATTAGAAGAACAAATATTGCTAAAATGTCTATATTACCCAAAGCAATCTACACATCCAATGCAATTCCAATCAGAATAATACCAGCATTTTTCACAAAACTAGAACAAACAATTATAAAATTTGTATGGAACTACAAAAGACACTGAATAGCCAAAATGATGTTGAAAAAGAAAAGCAAACCAGGAGGCTTCACAATCCCAGACTTCAAGCTGTATGACAAAACTGCAATCATCGAGACAGTATGGTACTGGCACAAAAACAGACACATAGAACAATGGAACAGAATAGAGAATCCAGAACTGGACCCAATACTAGATGTTCAACTAATCTTCAACAAAGCAGGACAGAATACCCAATGAAAAACAGTCTCTCCAACAAATGGTGTTGGGAAAACTGGGCAGCAACATGCAGAAGAATGAAACTGGACAACTTTTTTGCACCATCCACAAAAATATATTCGAAACTCATGAAAGACACAAGTGTGAGACAGAAATCTATGTAAATCCTAGAAGAGAACAAAGGCAGCAACGTCTTTGGCCTTGGCCACAGGAACTCCTTACTAGACACATCTCTGGAGGCAAGGGAAAAAAGCAAAATGAACTATTGGGACCTCATCAAGATTGAAAGCTTCTGCAAAGTGAAGGAAACAATCAATGAAACTAAAAGGCAACCAACAGAATGGGAGAAGACATTTGCAAGTAACATATCAGATAAAGAGCTAGTATGAAGAATCTATAAATAATTCATCAAAATAAACACCCCCAAAATAAATAATGCAGCTAAGAAGACATGGTCAAATGTTTCTCCAAAGAAGACATACAAATAGCTAACAGAAACATGAAAAAATGCTCAATGTCACTCATCATCTGGAAAATATAAATAAAAAATCACAATAAGATACCACCTCACACCTGTCAGAATGGCTAAAATTAACAACTCAAGAAACAATAGATGTTGGTGAGGATGCAGAGAAAGAAGCCTTTTACACTTTTGGTGGGAATACAAACTGGAGCAGTCACTCTGGAAAACAGTATGGAAGTGCCTCAAAAAGTTAAAAATAAAACTATCCTACAATCCAGCAATCGCATTACTAGCATAACTAGCATATTAAAATGCGGATTTTAAGGGACACAAACTCCACGATGTTTATAGCAGCACTGTCAACAATAGCCAAATTATGGAAAGAGCCCAAATGTCCATCAACTGATTAATGGACAAAAAAAAAAATGTGGTATTTATATATGGGATATTATATATATTATATATAACTCAGTCATATATATATATACATACACACACACACACACACACACACACACATATATATATATATATATATATATATATTATTCAGCCATTAAAAGGAACACAATCTTTCCATTTACGACAATTGGATGGAACTAGAGTATATTCTGTTTAGTGAAATAAACCAGAGATATTCTGTTTAGTGAAATAAATCAGAGAAAGACAAATATATGAATATGATTTTACTCATATGTGAAGTTTAAGAAACAAAATAGATGAACACAAGGAAAGAGAAGAAAAGAAATAAGATAAAAACAGGAAGGCAAACTGTAAGGGACTCATAACTGTAGAGAACAAACTGAGGGTTGTTGGAGGGGAGGAGGTTAGAGGATCCACTAAATGGGTGATGGGCATCAAAAAGGGCAACTTGTTGGGATGAACACTGGGTTTTATATGTAAGTAATGAATCATTAAATTCTACTCTTGAAACCAATACTACCAAATATGTTAACTAACTTAAATTTAAGTTTTTAAAAAAGTAGCATAATAAGGGGTGCCTGAAATAGAGGTGGCTTAGTGGGTTAAAGCCTCTGCTTTCGGCTCAGGTCATGATCCCAGGGTTCTGGGATCGAGCCCCGCATCGGACTCTCTGCTTAGCAGGGAGCCCGCTTTCCTTCCTCTCTCTCTGCCTGCCTCTCTGCCCACCTGTGATCTCTGTCTATCAAATAAATTAAAAAAAAATTTAAAAAATAGCATAATAAGATTACTTTTTTCTAAAAATATATGGTATGGAAATTTCTACCAGTTAACTTTGTTACATTTGAA
Organism: Mustela erminea; assembly: GCF_009829155.1. Taxonomy (NCBI): domain Eukaryota; kingdom Metazoa; phylum Chordata; class Mammalia; order Carnivora; family Mustelidae; genus Mustela; species Mustela erminea. The sequence continues at coordinate 187,230,222 of NC_045614.1, forward strand.
AATTTTATAGGCAGCATGTATGATTTTTAAAATTCAGTTGCCATAGAAATTAAGAGTTAAATATATCCAATGACAGGGCCTATGGATCTAAAATCTTTAATTTTAACAATTCATTTATTTTAATACAACCGTTATTATAGTCCTAGTTTCTATAATAAGAACTTTCATTTATTTTAACAAAAAAAAAATAAAATGGATTTCACAAAATAAATGCAAAACAGGGACTGAAAGTAATATTAAGTAAAATACTACTAAGTTTATATCAGTTATGATTAAAAGAGGTTTGTTAACTGGTTCATATAATTTTTTTCTTGTTTTCTAGTTTATTTTAATGAATCTTAATATCACAGAGAAAATTAAATTAACCCAGAAACATAACCAAATAAATATTAATCAATGAATTAATAGATATTTAACTGAATCATCCAATGTTTTAAAATTTATAAATTTCTGAAAATAAGTAAAAACTATGTAAAATGTACTTTATAGACATAGATGTTATTTATATTTATATCATAATCATTTATATCATAATCCTAGAAAAAACAGAAACAGAATAAAGAAACATATTCATATTTAGATATGAGCCGACATTCAAAAAATCAAATTCTTTATGTTTTTCATTTTATTTAATGGAAACCTGTCCTTGTTACCATGGAAGTACAAATATGAACATACAGTTTGAATAGTGTAAAATCTGAGAAAGTATCCATAGCTGCTCTCACAATCAAAATGGGGGACAACTGTGTTTATAGATCCTTTAGTTTCCAAGACAACATGATATGCATTCATGTGACTCTATGGAAACCAACAAACTTATAACTGATGTTCAACCCTTGTGCTAAACAAACTCTGTTGGGTTCTCAATATAAATGCTAATGGAATGAAGGTGGGCAGCTCCCCTCCTCTATTTCAAAATTGTACATCTAGGTCTCAGATTACCTTGGGATTCCCTAGATGGAAACTCTGTACACATATAATAATTCATTATTATTTATGCCATACATAAAATATGACTTGATTTTTAGTGACACAATATTTCTAAATGTTTATCAGAAGAAAACACAGTTTATCCCTGTTCTTAATATACTAGATTTTTTTTTTCTGGAGAAAGTAGTGTTTTAGAAACAATCCTTCCAAAAAATTTAAAGTAAGAAATTTAGCATATTATTTATTCTGAAATGACAGACTGGATATCTTTAAACTAAGTTTGCTGACATTTTCACTGATTCTGTTTAGCAAAGTTCAGTCCACACAGTAAACACTGAAAATCTTTAAAAAAAAAAAAAAAAGCAAGGTAAATGGCATACTATTTATCTCTGATACACCATCTCCTAATTTTCCTTAAAATCTTCACAATGGCATATTCATACTTTCCAAATATCTAAAATTTTTGAATAATTAAAATTAAGTAATTATAAAATTTGTGACAATTTTCTACTAATTCCATGACTATTAATGTGGCAAAACATGGTCGTTAGGAAAGAAGCTATATGGAGGATTTAGCCCTCTATAACAATTTCACAAAATTTAGGGGTACCTGGGTGGCTTAGTCATTAAGCGTCTGCCCTATGCTCAGGTCATGATCTTAGGGTCCTGGGATCAAGCCCCGCATTGGGCTCCCTACTCAGCGGGAAGCCTGCTTCTCCCTCACCCATTCCCCTGCTTGTGCTCCCTCTCTCACTGTGTCTCTGTCAAATAAATAAAATATTTAAAAACTAATAATTTCACAATTTAGATCTATAAGATTTATGCAGTTAAAAGCAGGCAATCATTGGCTGTATTGATAATATTTAAATATGGGCAGAAATTAGATCTATTTCTTCTCATTTCTTCCTTAATCAGTGCTCAACAGACAAAGAATGGTGTTAATTTCAACCCAAGAAAGAGTATGGAATGTATAAAAATAAGATTGTGGGAGAAGTGGATAACTAGTTTCAACACTTGTAAATGCAGAGGATATCCACTGTCTCCCAAATTAGCTGAGATATAAACCATTCTGATCCAAAAACTAACGTCAGTGAGATGTTTTGTTCAAGTGACAGAGAGAGCTTATGGTTAAAGGAATCTCAAACAATTTGACTTGTTGACGACAGTTTATTTTTCAGAATTATAACAAGTTATTTTCATCTGAGTATATGTTAATTAATTAGTAATTGATTAGTAAGCAACTAATACCTTCCTGAAAGCAATTCCTGAAAGTTCTTATAGTGTTACCAAGAAAATATAATATTTCTTTCCCTCTGTACATTTTAAGAAGTTCACAGGTTTAAAAATCATAATGATACAAAGGAATAATTCCCTTTCACTTCATTCTCCAACCTCAGGCTTACAACATGAGACTAGGAAGTAGATCAGTCTCCCTATACATGAAATAGAAGGATGCCTGCCTATAACTTACTTTGCAGAAATAATATCCATTCCTAGTTGGCAAGCAGATCATGTACTTAATCCTTTGAATAAAAGAATAGTTAATAATTGAATGAAAGAATGAAATAAGTCATTAGTTATTCTAAGGACTTAGTTGAAAAAGATGTCCTTAATATCAAAATGTCAATAATTTTGACATCTATCTTACTAGGTCTTCACATCTTCTATTCAGGATTTGGCTAATCTAAACTCTTAAGTGCCTTGAGTAAATAATCTTCAATCAATTCATTATGTTTGGTGAATTGTAACACAAAACTGAAAAATGGTTGATTTCTGAAATACCATAGGTGAAGAAAAAGTTCTCCTTAATATCTTTGAGTTTAAAGGCTTATAAGAATAGTGGTATATAAACTATTGTCTGAATTCTAGAGAAATTTCACTAACAATTGTGCAAATGGAAATAAACTGAGTAAAGTAATAAGTTTAACTATACTCCCACAATATTAGAGAAGATAGAAAGATGATGCTTTCTTCCCTCAGTAGCTAACTTGCAAATCAAAAGTTTTCAGTCTATGTCAACCAGAAAACCAGGCAGGCAGCCTTCTATCTCATGTGTGGGGAGATTCGTCTGCTTCCTTTTCTCATTTGATAAATCTAAGCTTAGAAAATGAAATAAAAGTGTATTATTCCTTTCTATCTTTATGTGCTTTTTTTTTTTAATTCTGTGAACCTCTTAAAATGTATATGGAAAAACAGTTATTATTTCTTGGTAACATCACAATAAGAACTTCTAGGAATCGCTTTCAAGAAGGTACTAGCTGAAAAGTAAGTTTGTGGTCCCAAATCAGTATTGGTCTTAAAACTACCATAATGTATTCCAGAATGTGTATCTGAAATATACCACATGTACTTGTAATTTTAAAGGAAAGGAGTCATTGAGGTCTTTTAAAGAAATCTGCAAAGGATGTTGCCTGGTTACATTACTCATTTATATTAAACTTGAATATATTTTCATGTATAATGTTCTCTTAGAGCAATTACACTTTTGAATATATGGACACTGAAAAACACTGTATCTATATTTAACTCAGTAGAATTTAAGGTACTTGTGGAAAAGAAGTTTGTTCGGTGGATTTAATAAACAAAAATAACTTTAGGAAATCCTGTAATTTAACATTCCATCATTACCTATGAGAAAACCAAGGTCCAAAAATTAGTGAGTAGCCCATATTCAAATGGTCTGTTTAAAAGCTTAAGTGATGCAAAATTCTAAGTCAGACTGACAAAAACAAATACCATATGAATTTACTCACATGTGGAATCTAAAATACAAAACAAATGAATAAACAAACAAAAAGCAAAATCAAACTTGTAAATATAGAAAACAAACTGATGGTTGCCAGAAGAGAGGGGGTGAGAAGATGAAGAAAATGGGTAAAGGAAAGTGGGAGTTACAGGTTTCCAGTTATAGAATGAATAAATTATGGGAACAAAAGGCAAAACATAAGGAATATAGTCAATGATCTTGTAATAGTGTTGTATGGTGACAGATGGTAGCTATATTTGTGGTGAGCATAGCATAACACATAGAGCAGTTGAATCACTGTGTTGTACATCTGAAACTAATTTAATATTGTGTGTCAACTATACTCAAAAATTTTAAATTCACTGCATAATTTTCTTGTAAAACCACACTCAGAATGTTGTGAAATAAATCACTATTTGTCATAAAGAAAAAACTTAAGCCCCATTATTTGTAAGTTTAGTAATAGATGATTTTCCATCAAAATTTCTAAGTATCGGTGCCAAGATAGTTATTTATATAAAGATCAAAGGTAGAAATAGTCATCTAAATAAAATTATTTATACAGTAGCAACATTATCTTTTCAGGAGTGTGTCTCAGAAACACACTGGTGTTACTTTATCCCTTTACATCCAAAAATCCAAAGATCCTAACTTGACAGCATATTGTATGGCACACATACACATAAAAAAGCTTACCATGCCTTATAAAAATGAAGATTACTGGGGAATTCTGGTTCAAGATGGTGATGTAGGAAGATTCTGAACTAACCTCCTCCATGGACCACATCAAACTACTCCTAGTAATAGAACAATTCCTCCTGAAGAAGACACAAGGGCTGACTGAACAACTACTGAACAACCAAAGACAGAACAGCAAGAAAATAGCAAGAGAGAGGCACCTGGGTGGCTCTGTTGGCTGGGTGTCTGACTCTTGATTTTATCTCAGGTCATGATCTCATAGTCATGAGATCAACTCTGCTGGGGTCTGTGCTGCTGGGCATGGAGCCTGCTTAAGATTCTCTCTCTCCTTCCCTCTTTCTCTGCCCCTCCCCTTCACATGCACACACACACTCACTCTCTTAAAAGAAAAAAAATTAAAAAAAGGAGAAGAAGAAAAGACGAAAACAGCAAGAGAGATAGTTTGCAGAATAACTAGATTATACAGCCACACAGCTCTAGCCATCCAGCAAAATCACCAAGCACACACAATTTGCATAGAAGTCACCATATGCAAGACCACTCCTTCAACTTTAGAAGAAATGGTCATTTTGCCTATGCATAGAAACAAACAGAAAGTCAAGCAAAGTATGTTCCAAAAGAAAGAAAAGAAAAAAAAAAAAACTCAGAAAAAGAATTAAGTGAAGCAAAGATAAACAATATGCCTCATAAAGAATTTAAAGATCATAAAGATACTAACTGATCTGGAGAAAGGAAAGGAAGAACTCAGTGAAATCTTCAATAACAAAAACAAAATATTAAAAAGAATCAATCAGAGCAAAAGAATACAATAACTGAATTAAAAAACACACACCAGAGGGAACAAAAGTAGATTAGAGAATGCAGAAGAGCATATCAGTGATCTGGAAGACAGGATAAAAGAAAGCACACAAGTCGAACAGCAAAAACAGAAAATAATTTTTTTAAAAGGAAGATACATTAAGAGATCTCTTGGATATCAAGTAAACAAACATTTGTATTAATCATAGGGGTCCCAGAAGAAGAGGGATGGAAAGGTATAGAAAACTTAAGTGTAGAAATAATAATTGAGAGCTTTGCTAACCTAAGGAAGGAAATAGAGTCCAAGTCCAAGAAGCACAGAGTTCCAAAAAAGATGAACCCAAGGAGGTCCATACCACAGCACATAATAATTAAAATGTCAAATATTAAACTCAACAAAAGAATCCTAAAAATAGCAAGAGAGAAAGAAAAAGTTGTTTACATGGGAGACCCCATTATGCATGAAACGTGGAAAAGGAAGTAAAAGGGGAGGAAAGGGGGGAAAGGAAAAAGAAATAAATCTTTTCTCTTTTTTTTTTTTTTAAAGATTTTATTTATTTATTTGACAGAGAGAGATCACAAGTAGGCAGAGAGGCAGGCAGAAAGAGGAGGAAGCAGGCTCCCTGCTGAGCAGAGAGCCCGATGCGGGACTCGATCCCAGGACCCTGAGATCATGACCTGAGCCGAAGGCAGCGGCTTAACCCACTGAGCCACCCAGGCGCCCCAGAAATCTTTTCTCTTTTTCTGTTTTTCTTTTTCTTTTAGGATGTGTTTGTTTTTAAATGATCATCAGAATGACATGGACTGTTATTAGAATATTATATACAAATCTCATGGTAACCATAAACCTAAAACCCAAACCTATGATAGACGCACACACAGAAAAAATAAATAAATAAAGGGAAAGGGGCGCCTGGGTGGCTCAATGGGTTAGGCCTCTACTTTTGGCTCAGGCCATGATCTCAGGGTCCTGAGATCCAGCCCTGCATCGGGCTCCCTGCTCAGCAAGGAGCCTGTTCCCTACACCCCTGCCTGGCTCTCTGCCTACTTGTAATTTCTCTCTCTGTCAAATAAGTAAATAAAATCTTTAAAAATAAATAAACAAATAAATAAATGGAAAGAAAGCTAAATAAAACATTATAGATACTCATCAGTCACAAGGGAAGAGAGCAAGAAATAATAAAGGAATTAAGAAAGGCTACAAAAAACCCCAGAAAACAGTTTTTAAAATTGCATTAAGTGCATACTCATCAATAATAGCTTTAAATGGAAATGACCTGAATGCTCCAATCAAAAGACACAGAGTGGCAGAAGACCAAAAAAAAAAATAACCAACACCCATCTATATGTTGCTAGTAAGAGGCTCACCTCAAACCTACAGGCACATACAAAATGAAAGTGAAAATATGGAAAAACATGCACTATACAAATGAAAGTGAAGAAAAAGTGGGGTAGTAATATTTACACCAGACAAAATAGACTTTAAAACAAAGACTGTAACAAGAGACAAGGAAGGACATTACACAATGATAAAGAACTCAATTCAGCAAGAGGATCTAATAATTATAAGTATCTATGCACACAACACTAGAGCACCTAAATACATCAAGAAAATATTAATGAACTTAAAGAGAGAAACTGATGGTATACAATAACAGTAGGGGACTTTAACAGTCTACTTACATTAATGGATAGATCATCTGGACAGAAAATCAATAAGGAAATAAATTACTGTGTTTGAATGACATATATACTGAATATCTATACAGCAAATATACAGAATATCCCATCTAAAAACAACAGAATACAGATTCTTTCCAAGTGCACATGAAACATTCTCCAGAATAGATCACATATTAGGTCATTAAACATGTCTCAATAAATTTAAGAAGGTTGAAATCATACCATACATCTTTTCCAACCACAACGGTGTGAAAGTAGAAATAAATTGCAAGAAAAAAATGGAAAAAACACAAACACATGGAAACTGAACAACATGCTACTAAACAGCCAATGGATCAATGAAGCAATCAAAGAAAAAAATTTTAAAAAAATATATGGAGACAAAATGAAAAGATGACATTCTAAAATCCCTGAGACACAGTGAAAGCAGGTCTTTTTCTTTAAAAAAAAAAAGATTTTATTTATTTATTTGACAGACAGAGATCACAAGTAGGCAGAGAGGAAAGCAGTCTCCCTGCTGAGCAGAGAGCCTGACGTGGGGCTCAATCCCAGGACCCTGAGATCATGACCTGAGTGGAAGGTAGAGGCTTAACCTACTGAGCCACCCAGGAGCCCCCAGAAGCAGCTCTAAGAGGGAAGTGTATAGCAATATAGGCCTACCTCAAGAGACAAGAAAGAAGTCAAATAAACAAGTTAACCTTACACTTAAAGGAGCTAGAAAAAGAACAAAAAAAGTCCAAGGTGAATAGAAGAAAGAAAACAGTAAAGATTAGTGCACAAATGGAACAGAGACAAAAACAATAGAATAAACTGATGAAACTTAGAACTGGTTCTTTGAAGAGAAAAAGAAATTGACAAAACCTTAGTGAAACTCATCAAGAAGAAATAAAAAGTACCCAAAAAAATAAAATTAGGAACAGTGAAGAAGTAACAACTGAAACCACAGAAATACAAAGAATTATCAGAGAATACAATGATAAATTATATGTCAACAAACTAGACAACCTGGAAGAAATGGATAAATTCACAGAAACATACAATCTTCCAAAACTGAACCACGAATGAATAGAAAATCTGAATAGACAGATTACAGGTAATGAAATTGAATCAGTAATAAAAAAAAACTACCAAAAAATATAAGTCCAGGACCAGAGAGATTCACAAGTGACATCTACCAGACATTTACAGAAGATTTAATACCTATTCTCTTCAAACTATTAAAATAAAAAAAAAAAAAGGAAGAACAGCTTCCAAAAACATTCTACAGGGCTAGCATTCTGATACCAAAACCAAAGACATCACAAAAGATAAAACTACAGACCAATATCCCTGATCAATATAGATGCAAAAATCCTCAACAAAATTTTAGCAAACTACATACAATACATGGAAAAAACCATTCACTACAATCAGGTGGGATTTATTTCTGGGATGCAAGGAAGTTTTAATATTTACAAATCAATCAATGTCCTATATCACATCAACACAGTGAAGGATAAAAATCATGATCACCTCAATAGATGCAGAAAACATTAGATGTGATTCAACAATCCATTCATGACAAAAAAAAAAAAAAATCCCAACAAAATGGGGTCCGAGGAAACATTCCTCAAAAATGAAGATTACTATACATACTCAATATCAGTGTTGTTGCTTTTTTTTTTTTTTTCCTGTTTTAACCTTTCTTTGGTATTATAGTTTCTAGTGTAGTTGAAGAGCCATTGGGAGGAACTTTTTTTTTTCCCCCTGAAAAAACAATATATAAATTAATGCCACACAGTAAAATATACCATGTTTGAATTTTTCTAACATTGGGATTTATTTAAGAATTTTATATAAAACTATTTTCTTCTTTTCCCACGATTTTGATCCTACACTATAACTGGGAGATAGATTCATACTCTTAAATAAGACCGAGATGCCCAGGCTTTGAGATTCTTCCAAATCTTGAATGAAATTTAAAGCTTCTTTCCTGTGCTCAATTGACAATCAGAAGTTTGTGGCTGAATAATAATCCAAAATTATGAGATCTGACTTCACCTAAGATATTGCCATTGATTGGAACTGTTCTAATCCAGACATTAAATTCTGTGAGGCATTTGGAGATATCTATTAGATCTACTCATCTACTTGTTTTTATTGTAATATAAGTCCTGTTAAGAAATGTTGTGTTTACCTGTTTCACCAATCAAGACATAATGAAACTTAGCAGATCCTTGAGTTAGAGTTAGAATTCCCAAGAGTTATAAAAGCCATAAAGAAGCTAAGACCTATTGCTCAAAGAAATGAGTCTTCTCTAAAAAAACTCTACATTCCAGATGAATGGTGCATTTTTTTAAAGATTTTATTTATTTATTTGACAGACAGAGATCACAAGTAAGCAGAGAGACTGGCAGAGAGAGGAGGAAGCAGGCTCCCTGCTGAGCAGAGAGCCCAATGTGGGTCTCGATGCCAGGACCCTGGAATCATGACCTGAACTGAAGGCAGAGGCTTTAACCCACTGCACCACCCAGGCGCCCTGAATGGTGCAGTTTTTAAAACCAAGTTTATTCTTCTCTTTTTAAGAATTTTGCACTCTTACCATCAAAATACATAGCTCTAATTATTGATATTAATAACTAGGTAGGAAAATAGGATTGGTTAAAATACCTTGAAAGCTTTCAGAAACATCATGCCAGAATTCTATGAGTGTAAATTGAACATGCTATTAGTAAACATTACTAATGAGAAGTTCTGTCATAGGTTGGAGGCCTCTGTTTAACTCTACTGAATGTTAGCAAAAGGAAAGTTAAGGAAAGCTCTAAACAAAGCTCTTTACATAGCAGGAAGTAAGTTACCTTACCTTTAACCTTACAAGAACAAGATAAAACATTTGATTTCTGAAACAAGGCCAGTGCAGTGATTTTATAATTTCACACAATTTTGTTTCTATATATATATATTTTGTCGAGTTGTCACGACAAATCTGTTTGGGTTAGTAGTATAAACTCCTTAGCTATAGGTTAACCCTTTACCTCCGAAAGTTACAAACAAAATGAAGTTATTGCTGTGAAGGTCACTGTTAAATAGAGATGTTTTTCGTTGTGGAAGAGAGTTAGAGAGTTTGAGGTAATAGATCTTTGATATTAGAGCAGTAGTCCAGTTATCCTAAGTTAATTTATCCCATAAATTAGTTGATGCCTAGTAAAAATAAACAAGCGAACAAACAATAAGAACTTGAGGAATGAGAAACAACCCCCTCCTTCTCTTTGGGGGACAAAAAGAAAAGCTTTAGATGGAGGCATAGTACTTGGTTACAAAAGGAAAACACTGAGCACATATATATTTTAGTGCCTGAGAGATGAGGCTTAAAGGGAAGAATATGAAAGCTAACAAAAGTCTTCATTACATCTTTTAACTCAAAACACTTTTTTAGGTCAAAGGACTTAGAAATACAAATATTCATATCTTATAGGTAACAATCTAAGTTAGACTCTTCAGTACTTTGGATTTATTATCCCAAAACTACAGAGAATAGACAAATTTTCAGATACAGTCTTTTTCTCCAAATTTCCTAACCTGGCATGCTAGAAAAAGGAGTTTTTGATCTCAGAGATGAGCAAACCTGTATGTTGGTTTACCTGTTCTAAGAAATTAAGGGTGCTGTCTTGAGCTTAGGAGATTTATAACAACATGATATTAGCATTTATTTCTTTTAATTTTACTGTGTGCTTTTTTTTTTTCTTAACATTTGGATGCATTTAAGATTACAACCATGCCAATAAATCAGTCAGGCTGTATTTATTAACTGTTTACTCTTTGGTTCCAAGTTTAATCATTCAGCTTTACATTCAGTCATATCTTTAATTTACCATCACATCTAATATTCCATGTCTATATGAGGAAAGGCTAGACATATTTCTTGATAGATTTTCATTTGTAATCCCACAAGCAGTACCGCTAAAATTATGATACACTTGCAGATACATCAAAATGTTATTTTAGGATTTTCTGTGACTTTTTTTCATTGTCTTATTGAAAAGACTCATAAAATAATCTCATTGAGGATTCATTTTTTTTAAGATTTTATTCATCTATTTGACAGACAGAGATCACAAGAAGGCAGAGAGTCAGGCAGAGAGAGAAAGGAGGAAGCAGGCCCCCTGCTGTGCAAAGCCTGATGCGGGGCTCCATCCCAGGACCCTGAGAGCATGACCTGAGCTGAAGGCAGAGGCTTTAACCCACTGAGCCACCCAGGCACCCCAGGATTCATTTTCTAGTTAATGTGAAACCTAACATCTGCAATAATGACATATTTTAGGAAACTAGTAAATTAAAAGTGCTTACCTTGCATCTGTATTGCATTGGATAGTCATATAACTAGACTTCTTTTAATTTATTTTTTGAAATTAAGTGATTTTTTTTTTTTTTGGCTTTGGTGACCAGTGTCTTTTTGTCAAATTTTACGTACTAATAGAAATATGCACCTACTATTTCTTCTGTTTTAGTATATCAAAAGTAGACTAAGGAGACTTCCTTTATTGAAAATTAGGGTGTTAACAAAGACCAGATTCAATATCCACCATAAACAATGAGGAAGTGAACAAAATATATATAATGATAGTTTTTTTTTTTACACTAAACGATAGGCAGAGCATGACTGGGATCTGAGGGAAAAAAAAAAAAAAAAATACAAGCACTGCGAGCCTAATGACCAGCCTAACTTTATAGCTATATAAAATATTTGAAGAAGGAAGCAGGGAGGGAAAATCTTAAAGAACCTAGAGATCTTGCTTAATTGAGAGGAGAAATATTCTGGTTAAAGTGTAGGAGATACTAATATAACTGGAAGTTGTGGGACAGAGTTCAATAAAGGAGAGATATACAGAAACAGCTACAGGTATTTAAACAAAATTTGCCTTATTTAAATAAGATTCTTTGCTGGATGCTTGACATTTCAGCTATAGTGAGAAACTCAACAAAGCTAGGCAAAGAACCACAAAGAATTTGTAATATGAACGATTTCCAGGATTGAAGTGAAAAAGGGATATATTCAAACTGCAACCAGGCACAATGGAGAACTCCTTTAGAGATTAAATAGGTCATACATTAGGGACCACAAAGGGATAACATCCTAGTAGTGGAATTGAAATATTTGTGAAGTGAAGACTAATCTATACTTTTCATAGGAATGCTTAAAACTAGACCTCAAAGAAATCAAAATAATCCTCAAGTAACTGCAGGTTAAAACAAACCTCACACTCTTTAAAGGAGATAACTAAATCCAGACAGTCAACCCATAACATTTACAGTGTCCATCACCCCATCAAAACAAATAATAGGTGTACAAAGCAGCAGATACAAAATATACCAGCTATATTAGTTATTACTAGATGTTAGTACCAGATATACTAGCTTTACAATAAGATAAAACAACAACCAAAAAAACCTGCCTATATTCATAGATGACACTGATATATGTACATGAAATCTTACAGAATACACAAAAATGCTGCTGGAATAATAAATGGATTAAGCAATATCGCAAGATATTGGGTTAATACATAAAATTTTTATCATATATCTATGTACAAGCAATAAACCTGCAACATTGAAATTTTAATATACTATTTATGAAAGATTTAAAACAGGCAATATCCTAAAAAAGCCATATACAATAGAATACATAATGTATGATATCATTTATATGAATTTCTAAAACCAACCAAACAGACTAAAAATAAGCAAGTGTAATGGGAGTAGAGAAAGCTAATTAGTCATTTGCTGAAATAGAAGGGTGGTGTGGGGCTTTAAATGAGATGGGGTACAAGATAACATTTTAGAAGGAGTGAAATAGTCTATATGTTCATTGTTGTGGCCATTAATACAGGGATACATACATTTGTTAAAACTTTTATATATATGTATTTAATAGAGTTGGATTTGGTTTTATTTACAGTTTATATAAATAGAATTTATTGAAAATAGATGAAAGGGGATATAGAATTATATACTATACATTATTTTAATTATCAAAATTGCTTAATTAAAAAATGAAGGGACAAAATATATTTTAAATATTTTTTTTTAATTTTAAAACAACAATTTTTGAAAAGAAAATATAAACCAAAAAAGTAATCAGAAAATAGCTATTTTAGAGATTGAGCTAAGATTGATGAATTAGGACAATAAGGCAGTAGGTGTTTTATTCTGAGACTAGTAAGAAATAAGAAACAGACATCAACCTTGGAGAATCTGCTGGTTAAAAATTTATTCCTGATCCAAAACTGACTCTAAAATATCAAAGTTTTCTTTTCTTAAAAGTAAGAAAAATTAAGACTACTTCTCTAGCTAGTATACAGCCAAATCCAGAGTTGAATTCAGAGAAGGAACCAGTTTGCTCAGGTAATTAGATCTGTGAGGTGAACAGAAGAGATAATAAAATTAGTTTTCATAGTTTTGTTTTTTGTCAATATTATTCATAATTCATGTCGGCTAATATGAAATAAATTTCATATATTCTAAATAGTGGTGGTAGAAAGAGGTAGATGGTTTGCTTCAAAGAATAACTCCTAAAGTAGCACACTCAAGGCATTGCCTAAAGAGAAAAATATATATATATACAGCTTCCAGAATGTTTGATGTAATATGATGGAATTTTTACCACTGCTCCTTGAAAAGACAGAAACATAAGCTCATTTGGAAGAGTTTCCAGACTTAAATGTTAAAATTGTACAGTGCATAAATCTTCTGAAAATCTCTCCAGTATTTCAGCTAAATCTAGCAGGAGAAGAATAAGGATTGGTCTTAAAGCAAGCCCCCAAGGCAGCAAGCAGCCCAGAGTGCCATGGCTTGCTTGAGGTAGGATGCGGTATGCTGGACCTTACAGTTCTAAATATCATTAACGTTCAATTTTGTATTGTTTTTCTTTAACAATATCCCAAGTGGCTTAACAAAAATGACTGTCATACAGTCTGAATCATGTAATTACTTCGGGCCAGACTCACAAGTATTATTATTATTCTTATCCCTAGACTGCTTTAGGGATGTCTCACAGAAGATCCATAAGGGCTTTGAGTAAAATCTTTCTTTCAATCCATGGCTTTGCTCCTTTTCCAGATAGGGCTGATGGCCATGTCAGGAAGCCTATTAGAATAGCAGAATAATGAATATTGTATAGGTGTTGAAGCATTTGTATTTTAAAAATACTATGCAATTTTGGATAATTTTGAGGTTAAATATTTAAAAAAAAAATCTTTGACCCATCTGGCCCAAGGGCTGGTCCTGCACATGACACTTAAATTTCAAGGTTTTGGAAAGATAACTATAACTCTGCTGATAAGCATGGTTATGTTTTATGATCTGTGACTACGATAGCATATTAACCATAAAATAGTGGTGCATTGTTTAATGTAGATGACTCCTAAGAGAGCTTCTTTTTGTACTCTTGATTTATGCTCCTAAAGCAAGGATAAATGTCCTGCTTAAACATTTTATTACAGTCATACTCACGTATGATCTTGTCTAAGGAAGCTATAAGAATTATGAAAAAAGTATACAGGACACATAATTTCATGCTCTACTGATACAGAAGGTCAGCATCTACTTTGGTAAGTCTGGCAATATCTTGACTTCAGGTTTCAACTGTCATAACTGTTTTTCCTGTGATAAATGCTTATCAGTTAGTTAGATATTTGTTTTCTCTTCTATTTCCTACACAACTCCCCTCTAAGGTTCCATCGTTACAAATTAAATTTTAACTATATATATATAAAAATTTACAATAAGTAATTTCCATTTTATCCTTCTACATACTGAATTTCTACTTATCTTTATGAGTTTGGGGGGATTATGGATTTCCTCTTCCCATTTACCTCTTCTCCTCTGCCTTTGCCTCCAGCAACTAGGTTTTTCTTGACATGTGAAGCCGTAATCTGACTCCCACTAGTCATTACTAAATATAACCTAACATTGTATCAGTTGTTTTTGTTTTGATTTTTCTGATGCCTTGTTCTGGGATTGTCACTTTGACAGCATGTAGATGCCCATCTCTTCCTTCTCTTAGTTGCTTTCACATCTGTTCTTTTTAAGTCCTATTCACTCTGTATTTATAGTTTAAGGGATTCCTATCAGTTTTCATCAGTGTATATTCTAAGGCTCTTTATCATGAATTACTTTTAAAAGATATTTTAGCTATTCTGGTATATAGTCCATGATAAATGTGATTTATCATTCTACAATGACATGGGTTCAAATTCCCAATGTCTATATACTTTTACTCAAAGAATTATAAATAAATAAATAATATAGATACATAGACATTTATATACAAAGATATATATCCAATAAATATGTAAATCTATATGACGAAAATGTAGAGAGAATATCAGTATACATGTTACCTTTCAAAAGAAACAGAACATTACCAGCAGCATTAGAGTATCTTGTCTATGTCTCCTTATATAGGCTCATTCATCACACTCAAAGAAAACTTGTCTAGTTTTGCATGTTCTTGAAGTTTCAATTCATGAAATGTAGCTGTTTGTGATATTTTGCAACTTACTCCGTCAGTCAACATTACCCTCCTGAGAGTCACATGGGTTTGCACAGTCCAGTTCATTTGCTCTTTTTTTGGGTTTTAATAGTTCATCCTATGAGTGTTCCATTATTCATTTTGCTATATTTTTGTGGCCATTTACTTATTTCAGGCTTTTCCTATTATAAATGTTGTTAGAGATATTTTGAGCTATATCTCCATGTATATTTGAACAAAATTTCTTTAAGGACACTGAATGAGATTATTGCTTCAATTTTACCTGATAACTTCAAATCACTTCCACATTGATTTTGTCCACTACATTATCTTCATAACAGTCTAAGTTTCTTAGCTTAACTAATGCTTAGTATGTCAAACACTTTAATTTTCATCTGTTTAGTAAGTTTAATTTAGTATTTCTTTGTGGTTTTAATTTTCATTTTCCTCTTAAGAATAAGTTTAAATATTATTATGCCTCTCTCAGAAAGGATGAATACCCAACTTTTGTATCAACATGGATGGGACTGGAGTAGATTACACTGATTGAAATAAGTCAGGCAGAGAAAGTTAATTAATTATCATACAGTTTAACTTGTTTGTGGAGCATAAGGACTAATATGGAGGACATTAGAAGAAGGAAAGGAAAGTGAATTGGGGGAAATCAGACAGGGAGACCAACCATGAGAGATTGTGGACTCAGAAACAAACAGGGGGTTTCAGAAAGGAGGGGAGTTGGAGGGACAGGTGAGCTTGGTGGTGGGTATTAAGGAGGGCATATATTGCATGAAACACTGGCTGTGGTGAGTAGTAAATGCATCTTGGAAGACTAAAAAATATTAAATTAAAAAAAGATATATAAAAAAGAATAAGTTTAAATAAAATTAATTATATTTTCATTTAATTTTATTTGAAAAAAAAATTAATTTTACATCACAGTTTCTAAAGGAAACTTTTAATATCTGCTATATTAGTAAAATATTCCATTTAAGAAAAAATAGTTCATGATTCAAAAATGAAGAATGGAATAACATCATCTTTGTTTTATTTTTGTTAAAAAAGTAAATTTTTTAATCTTTTTTGAAAATAATTGGATAACTTTTAACTGAAACATAACTGAAAATGTAACTCATCTGATGTTTCAAAATATATAGTGCAAAAAACCACTAATTTTCATTTAATTAATACAGAAAACCAAATTGTTTTATCTTAATTTAACAAAAAGAACTGAAACCAGAAAAGGCAGTATTCTTTTATAAATTTACTGGAAAACTCCATTAGTATTTAGTAAACATCCTAGCAAGAATGAAGTTATGGCTATTTTCAATTAGAAAGATTTTATAAACTTTTGTGGATTACTTTTCAAATTTTCTTTTTCTTTCATTTATCTTCAAAATAAGTCATATGGTTCACAAATGCATTCAAAGAAATTCCATTAACTCTTGCTTATTGTTTCATAAGTAAACTTTTATAATGCCAAGAATAATGAGATTGCCAAATAATGAAGTATGTGGTGTATTAAAATGTGCAAATGTGGGTCACTGGAGTGGCTCAGTTGTTTAACCAGCTGCCTTTGGCTTGGGTCATGATCTGAGAGTCCTAGGATCAAGCCCCATATCTGGCTTCTTGCTCAGTGGGGAGTCTGCTTCTCCCTCTGCCTGCCACACCCCCTATTATGCTTATTCTCCCCAACTCCAATGTCAAATAAATAAATAAAATCTTTAAAAAACAGACAAATGTGTAAATGAGGGGCATCTGGGTGGCCCATTTGGTTAAGTATTTGACTTTTGATTTTGACCTCAGGTCCTGATCCCAAGGTCATTAGAATCTAGCCCTGTGTCTGGTTCCATACACAGTGTAGAATCTGCTTGAGATTCTCTTCTCTCTCTCCTTTTGTCCCTCCCCCTGCTCATAAGCACACTCTCTCACTGAAATAAATAAATAAAATCTTAAAAATAAATACAATGTCCAAATGAAATGGGAGTATCAGTGAAAATGTCACAACTTTGGGAACTTTGATTGAAACAACCCAGTTTTCACAAATCAAAATGAAAAAAGAAATGTATTTGAAAATGTTAATAAATCCAGAAGTGTTACATTATGTATGTTAAGTAAAGCAAATTCTATATTCATATTTAATATATTATTAGTGAATCTGAGAAATAACATCTCCATACATAAAATCTTTAATTTTTATAAAAGGATTACCTTATAGTTACATAGACAATACTTTTAAATGTTACTTATTTTTACTAGTTATCTATATTGCATATCCATTTACCTCAAAATTTAGTGGGTTAAAATAACAATTAACATTTATTATTTCACAGTTTCTGTGAATCAGTTCAGAAGTGGGTGAGCAGGGTAGTTCTGGTTCAGGGTCTTTCACAAGTTACAGATAGATTTCAGTCATTGTGGCAGTCATTGTAAGGACTGATTGGGGCTAGAAGATCTGCTTCCAACTTGACCTAGTCAGGTAGCTTAACTAGCAACTTGGTGCTGGCTGTGGTTATGGGTTGTCAGTTTCTTTCAGCATAGACCTGCCCTTCAGGCTATTTGTATGTCCTCACAAATAGACAATCAACTTCCTTTAGAGTTAGTGATCCATGAGACAGCATCCTAGAACAAGCAACAATTTTTATAACCAAGCTTCAAAAGTCATATCCCTTCATTTATGCCATATTATATTGGTCACACGGTTCAACTTTGATACAATGTGGGAGGAATCTTCATAAAGATTTGAGTAACAAAAGGTGAGGTTTGTTGAGAGCTAGCTTGAAGATTACTACATTCCTTTTCAAACCCTATATTCTTTTCATTTATCTTTCTTCCTGTAGTGTTAACATTAAAAAACAAACCACAACAAAATAAAAAATGAAAACTAAAAAAACACCTCTATTAAGAGTATATGCTACTTAATGATTCTCTATTGTGGAATCTCTATTGTGATTCTCTATTAGGGTAGTTTCAGTGATTCAGGGAATTTATGTTAAAGTTTCATGTTATTGTGGAATAGTAAACTGTACTATTATCAATCCTTTCTATACTCAAGCCAGCATGAGCTAAGGGTGTAACCTAAAAATTTGGTAATAAAAGACAAATCATCAAATCAAAATGACAGAAATCTTTGCCTTAAATTTTGGCGGAAGGAATGCCTTTGTGGCTGAACCAGTTAAGCATTTGTCTCTAGATTTTGTCATGTTATATCTCAGGGCCATGGAATCAGCTCCATCAGCCCTGTGTAGGACTCCACATTGAGCAGGGAATCTGGCTGAGATTCTCTCTCTCTCCTTTTCCTTCTGCTTCCCCCCACAATAATAAATAAATAAACAAATCTTTTAAAAATAAAAGGATGTATCATGAAAACTAAGAAAAATAACAAATAGTGGAAAGTTTAAACTATATTTTACAAATTTACTTAGGCCAGTTTACATGCTACCTTATGAAATTTATATGAAGGGATTCACAAATGGAGATAATGAATGTCTCAAGCCCAATTTTAACATTTTAAAATTGTGGTAAATGCACAGGTAACTTTGTACTTGGATAAACAGAATCCCACAGCTATACCAAATATTTATAAATGCATTATTATAGACAGAAATATATTAGAAATTTAACCAAAAAATAATAACCCCAGATAAGAATAACAGTAGAAAAGAAAAAAAAAATGATGTTCAGTATTATTTACTACCTGCCTCTTTGACCCACTAAGCTACATCGATTTAACTGACTAAATTAATTCCAACTTATTTTAAATAATTGAGTGTTGGGATCCACATGCTAAAAATCTCTTACTTCTGTCTTGCGGTTTAAAGTCTAAAACGTGTCTAGAAAATATTTCAAGGATCCTTACTACTACTTTTAAGGTAGAAATTATTATTCTTACTCTATCAATGAGGACATGAAGACCCTGAATGTTTATAGGGTTTGCTCAAAGTCTCTAAGGGCATAAATAGAAAGTTTTGTATTTGATATATTTTTTTATTCCAAGATAAAGCTTTATCTATGAAAACAGATTATTTCTTATATTAATAATATATTATAGAACAGTATGTCTTGATCTTATTTTTTTGAAATTCTTATTTTTAAGAAAAATAATTGGAATTAGAAAAGAACTAATCATTGAATATAATTATAATAGTGCCATCATTTTAGATGGAATAGTATTTCTTTTCTATAGAACATCATTCAAGAACTAAATATAAAAACATGTTATTGTGTTATTTGCCTATCAGATGATGTCTTCATGACTTTAATTATTATAATTTATAAAATGGGATACAAATGGATAATCTGTTATGTTCAACTGTGTTTTTATACACAGTGATGGTGATAATGATGATTACTACATGGACTATATAGTGTAGGGTGCCTGGAGCATGAACATAAACATATTATATTTGAAGTTTAATTTCTGTTCTCTATGAGAATGTATTCATTTTACTGTGACATAATCCAGAATAGGACATATTTTTATCATCTGCTTGGTTTCATATTCATATCTATGAAAATGTAAAATTGATTAATGTTTTCATAGTGATAGAAGAGTTGTGAATTTCCTTGATGTTTTTTGAAGTACTGAGGAAGTGTTATGCAATTCACACCCACTTTATTCTCAGTTATTCAGAGTAATAGAGAAAAAGTATGGAATGGCATTTCTCACATCAAAGCTAGCTGACAGAATATACAATTAGGCTTGATTCATAGCATTTATTAAAATTTCCATTTAATTGCTAATTAGTCTGTATAGATTTGTAAATGTAGGAACTGGCACTTGTATAATTTTTTTTCCCCTAATGCTCAGGCACAGCAGAGAGCATTGAAATTTCTGTAGAATAAAATCACAGTGATTCTTCATTATGCCCTGTGGTAGTCATAAAAATAATTATGGATCCACTAGTCCATTTATTTTCTTAACATTCTCTGTGTCAATCTCTTACTTCCCATCCCCCCACCTCTAACATAATATGTGGGGGAAAATCATAGATTTTATACTAGAAATGGAAGCATAATGTAAGTCAATCTCCTTGTTTTATGAAGTAGGGAATCAATATCCAGAGAAACTATTCCACATACTGCACTTTCACACATCACAGTCATCAACAGAATACTAACCAAAATGAATCCTGATTCCATTTTAAGGTTGCTATTGTTAATAAGTTAAATTTATTTTCTCTATGATTCTAGTTAATTGGACAATAAACAGAATTCAGAATATTTGTACATAGTTCAGAAAATAGACATTCGGACATTTAAATTTTTCCTTTCCTTTCTTCCTTTTTTTCTCCTCCCTCCCTTCTTTATTTTCCTACCTCCTTTCCTTCTTTTTGAAATTTCAAAATTGTTTAACGATTGAATTCTATGATCTGACCCTTCTTTGATTTATTAAGGAATAAGGACATAATCCCCAATATATCTAAATGACATTATGTCTAAACACGGGATGTCTAAGAATTGACAATTTTTTAGTTTAATATTACATGGGAAATGTTTTCGATGACTTAGTTATTTTTGTCAGTAAAGCCAAGAAATGACATGTGATTAAGATCATGGGTTTTGGGACTGAAAGAACAGGGAAATGATCCTGGCTCTCCTCTCATTACTTAGGGCCAGTTTTTAAAACGATTTGTGTTTATTTATTTATTTATTTATGAGAGAGAGAGGGAGTGAAAGAGAGCACTCAAGTAGGGGGGAGTGGCAGGCTGAGCAAGCATAGGTAGTAGCAGGCTCCCTGCTGAACGTGGTGCCCAATGCAGGGATCAAACCCAAAACCCTGGGATCATGACCTGAGCTGAAGGCAGATGCTTAACCAACTAGGCGCACAGGCATCCTTCACTACTTAGGGTCTTGAGTAAATTGGGTCTCTGTATGCCTCAGTTTATTTACCTACAAATAAGGAAAACTAATAGTGTTTTTGTCATAGAACTCTTGATATTTAACTAAAATAATTTATGTAAACCTTAGCATACTGTATGGAACTTTGTAACAAACAATTCTATAAATGTTAGCTATCAATATGCGTGGATTGTAATTAAAATTATTCCTTCTCAGGAACTACTTGATTCCTCTAATCTATATATGTATGTATATATAATATATATATATGTATATGCATGTATGTATATATGTATATGCATGTATGTATCTTTCTACATTTTGTGAAACCATCCTACGCATTCGCTTATGCTTTTACACATACACATAGCAAGTAAATGTCTTTGTTTAATCTTTAGTGATTCTATGCTTTATTTATGATGAAATATAATTACTTTCTCAAAGATTCATGGCTCTCCAGGAGGGAGTATTTTACAACTAAGGCACAGACTCTAGTGATATGCAGGAAATTTATATTAAATAATAATCAACAAGACAGCTACCAAGTTTCACCTTAAAGAGGATTTATATATGATTTGCACTACAGTGTTCCTCTGAATAACTGCAGGAATTTAAGCTAGCAACAGTTTATCTCTCTGCTTTCTTTGCTTATTGAAGAATTTCAGCCCATTTTCAATTTTACCTGAATAAATTTCAGCAATAAAGCAAAATAGGTGTACTCCTCAGGACTGATATAGCTGAAACAGAGAATTGTCATTCATATCTTCATTAATTGAATTGGTATTTATTAGTAATAATTATGATACTTCTAAAAATCTTGGCTAACATTTACTTTTTGCTCCTGGTGTTGGACAAGCTCTTCACATAATTTCTTTTTTTTTTTTTCATTTAATTCTCATAAAAACAAGAGCATTTTATTTATTTGTGAGTTTACATTTTTAAATTGTTTAACTTTCTTAATTTAGTAATTAATTCTCATAAAAACAGGAGATAGATACTAAAATTCCCATTTTCAATGTTAGAAGCTGAGACAGAAAGACTAATTGCCCAAGATCAAAAGATGTGGACTGACTTAGGGCATTTCCCACTTATATTCCACAGTATTTTTAATGTATTTTTCAGCTACTTGACTAAATAACAAACCAAATATTTCAAAACTGAGCATTTAAAGTTATATTTAACATTTTGTATTGTTCCGTGTATAACAGATATGAAAGAGGATCTCGCGATCATATATTCACATTCATGACTATTAAATACATTCAAGAAATATTTATACATTTATTGAGCAGTTTCCTCTACTATGAATATCCTGTTCTGATGTTTTGCCCATATTTACCTTTAAGTTCTTTTCATATTGATGTGTAGGATTTATACCAGTATGGATCAATACAAAGAGCCACAAATTCTGATACACAGCAGTTGTGTCTCTAAAATGGAAAAAAGCTCCTTATAAGCCAGCTGGCTTTATCTAGTAAATATACAGAGGCATCTATCTATGAAACAACCGTTCGATTACCAGGAATATCTTCACATATCTTACATATGTGAATAAGGGTTGTATAAGAAAGTTGTGTGTACTGGTGTATATGTAAACAATGGGGTATACTCTATATATTTATCAGACGTTATCAGCTTCCAAAATGAGGTACTTTCCAAATACCAGCTTCTTCTCACTTCTTATCTTCTCTCCCTCCCTCCACTGAAAACGATTCTATATATTCTGCGAGAAGCTGCACATAAGATTAGAGTTTATCCTTACTTGTGTTATAAACTGAATGGGACACCATAAAATAGTTAAATAAATGCAATGAATGCATTAAAGTTCTTTCCAACATAGATGAAAAAATAAATCAATAAATATAATGTGATATCATATGTAAAAATTTTAAAAGCATAGAAATCAAACAATGCATTATTTTGAGATGAATATATAGATTAACTATTGCATTCTAGTGGTAGTTCTACAGGGTATAAAAAGAGCAAATGGAAGGTTAACTATTTGTCTACCGTCATTATATGCAAGAGTTAAGATAGGCCATTTAAATATTCTTTTCTCTAATTACTCCTACTTATAAAGTGAGAGCAATTTACTGAGTAATCTCTCAGATTTCTCCTCACTTTCTATCTAATATATCTACATTTTCATGAAGGAATTACAGGCTTGATTTGGAAAAAAAAAAAATTAACATGTTACCCTTGTAAGAAAATCATTTGTATTCAATAATACTTCTTGTGACATAATGGTTTAAATTGTATAGAGGAGAGGGGGTACTTGAGTGGTTCAGTGAGTTGGGCAACTAACTCCTGGTTTCAGCTCATGTCATGATCTCATGAGTTGTGGGATCCAGTCCCAGATTGAGCTCCATTCTCCATGAGGAGTCTACTTGAGATTCTCTCCCTCTGCCCCTCCCCCTCCTCTAAAATAAATAAGTACATATTTAAAGAAAATAAATTTTGTATAGGAGGCAGAGAGGGAGAGAGAGAGAGATTTTAAAATTATTATTTAGCCCATAGTGGTTATAACCACTGAAGAGGAGATAGAGTGAATACCTAGGAGTGGGCTATTTGGATCGAGTAATCAGTGAATGATTAATTTCAAGAAGACATCCAAACTGAATCTTAAAATTATTCATTTTAAACCCCACCAGCAGTGTAAGAGAGATCTGACTTTTCCACATCCTTTTTTATAATTCTTAATTTTAGTCATTTCAGTAGGTCAGGAGTAGTCTTTCATTATGTTTTTAATTATATTTCCTTAATGATCAGTACATTTGGGAAACGTTGCATATAACTTCTTTGCCATTTATAACTTTTCCCAGGGGAAGTCTCTAAATCATTTGCCTATCTTTAAAAAAAATACTGTTGAGTTTAGAATATATTCAGATTTACATAGAAGTTAGAAGTATGGTGCAAAGAATATCCATATTCTCATGAAGATTACAATATTTTTAATAGGTTACATTTATAAGATTAATTTTCTCAATTATGAGCCAACACCAATAGATTATCATTAATGAAAGTCCATACTTAATTCATGCGTTCTCCATTTTACCTGAAGTCCTATTTCTGTTCCAGATTCTGATCTATTGTGTCAACTTATATTTAGGTGTTATATTTTTATGACTCCTCTTGCCTGTGACAGTTTTTCAGACTTTTCTTGTTTTGTTTTTGTTTTTTTGTTTTTTTTAAATAAAAGGTTTTATTTTTATTTGACGGACGAAGATCACAAGTAGGCAGAGAGGCAGGCAGAGAGTGAGAGGAAGAAGCAGGCTCCCTGCTGAGCAGAAAGCCAGATGCAGGGCTTGATCCCAAGACCCTGGGATCATGACCTGAGCTGAAGGCAGAGGCTTTAACCCACTGAGCCACCCAGGTGCCCCATGACTTTTCCTGTTTTTAAGAACCTTAAGAGTTTTGAAGCATACTGGACAGGTACTTTATAAATTGTCCCTTGATTTAGGTTTGTGTTATATTTTTCTCCTGATTAGAGTTATGTTGTCACTGTTGTTTTTCTCTTGAAAGGAAGTCTACAGGGAAAAAGTACCATTTTCATCGTATTATATCAAGGGTACAACTATCACGACATCACTATTTGTGCCAAACTTGATCACCTGGCTAGGGTAGTGTTTAACAGATTTCTTTCCTGTAAATTTAATTCCCCCCTTACATTCTATATTCATTGGCAGAAAGTCACAAAGCACTGCCCAAACTTGGGTAAGGTGGGTGGTGTGGGAAATTATGTTCTACTTATTTCAGGACAATATCTACATAAATTATTTGGAAGTTTTCTGCAAAAGAGATATGTCTCTTCTCACCCATTTAGATATTCTGTTATTTATTTTTATCAGTATGTATTCATGGATGTTTATTTTACACTGTGGGTTATGATTCCATACCATTTTGTTGTAGTGAATTTTTCCAACTGTGGCCATTGGGGACTTTTTTAGTTGTCACCTGTGTCTCTTCTTTGTGCTATAAATTTTTGAACACTTCTTACGTTATGGCAGTACCAGATGTCCCAAGCCCTAAAATATGTCATTTCTTCAAGATCCTATAGCTCATTTTATTAGAGAATGGTGGATAAGGGTATATGGGTATAAAGAATGTTTACTGCTACTAGGGTCTCATGGCTTCTAGCCCATCTCAGTTGACAGAACAAGGACATACATGTATGTGCTGAACTGTGTGGTATACACCTGTCTATTAATATTTCCCTGTCTTCTGTATCTATATTAAACCAGCATATCTTTATATTGATGTCTCCAGCCCCAACTGATACTATGGGGATCATTTCAGCCTTCTCCCTTTGTTTGTATGATGAGAAACCTGGTCTCATCATATACTATCCATTTCCTTAAACATTCATTTCCAGTGTACATGTAAAATGGTTTCAGATTGGATAACCCATACCCATTATGTGTAGAATTTTTTCAACTAGAGTACAGTGCTTATGTACAGTTCCTGCTTTTAGTCTTATAGGCTCCACTCACTTCCAAAATTACTTGGGTCAACTATCCCTCCCTCAACTTTTACAAGGCTATTTCATACATTTGTAATATAATTTGATTTTTTTTCAGAGTCTGAATTCCATCCTGGGTTCCTCTGACATTCCAAAGGATTTATTTTTAAAATGTTTGTAGATTAAGTTTTACTCTTGGTGTTAACATTTAATGAGTTTTGACAAATGCATGCTGTTGACATGTATCCACCAATATAGTATCATACAAAATCCTTTATTCTCTAAAAATTTTTTCATATTTCATTTATTCACTACTTCTTTCCTTCCCAAACTTTAGTCTTCCATTGATTTCTTTACTAACTCTATACCTTTGCATTTTTCAGAATGTCATATAATGTAGTGATAATGGAATATTTTCAGCTTGATTTTTCCACTTAGCAATATATATTTAAGATTCATGTGTGCTTTTTCATAATTTAATTTGATTTGCTATTTCATTGCTTTTTTAGATGAATATTATTACATTTTAACGATGTACTGTGGTTCATTTATTCATTCATTAGAGGATATTTGCCATGTTCCCATTTTTTTTTTCAGTTATTAAACAAGCTGCCAGAAACTTCCTCATGTAGGTTTTTGTGTAGTCATAGATTTTTAGCTAAGTTGGTAAATAGCTTGAGGCACAATTTCTGGATATATGGTAAAACTATGTTGAAATTTTTAAGAAACTTTCAAAAATGTCTTTCAAGGAGTTTGTCCATTTCATCATAAGATCAAGTCTATGATCATGGTGTTGTTTATAGTATTTCCTTTTTTTTCCTTTTGAACATCTATTGAACCAATAAAAATCACCTCTCATATATTTCTGATACTACCAATTTGCATACTTTCTCTTTTTTCTGTTATTTTGGCTAGAGATTTGTCAATGTTACTGACCTTTTCAAAGACCCAACTTTTTGTTTTGTTGATTTTTCTCTATTGATTTCCTATTTCAAATTTCATTCACTCTACATTTAATATGATCATCTTTCTATAATTTTATATGATGGAAATCTAAGTTATTTATTTTTCTTCCTTTTTAATATATAGATCAATCACAAGTTTCTCTTAATCACTATTTCACTACATCCAACAAATATCAGTAAGGCTTATTTTTAAATTTTTATTTAGTTTGAAATTTTTAAAATTTCTCTAGAGACTTCTTTGATCAGAGGTCTCTTTAGAAATGTGTTGTTTAATTCCTGAATATTTGGGGACTTTCTATTTATGTTACATACTTCTTGTTGAATTCCCTTCTGGTCTCAGCACATACTTTATATGATTTTTATTCTTTCAGTTTGTCAAGATGTGTTTTCATGACCTAGAATTAGACCTGTCTTGGTGGATGTTCCATGTAAGCTTGATAAAAATATGTGTTCTATATTACTGAAGAGAATATATATATAAAATATATATATAAAATATATATATATATATAAAATCTGTCCTTTACTACCCTCCCTACCTGCAGTCTATTTTCTTAAATCTCTGTCTCTTGCTAACTATGTCCCTGCCACTGTCTTCAGGTGACTCACGAAATTTAGAGAGGGGAAGAAAATCTTTTCCCAGCTGGAATAAGGTTTCAACATTAGGTTCGTCTCATTAACTGGAGAGTATACCTCTCATAGGAAGAAGCCTCTAGGCATATTTAATAATGGTCACTCTTCCCTGATCTTATTGGGTTCAGGAAGGAATCTTGTTCAATCTTTAAGGTGAGAAACTGACAGAGGTCCAGTAAGGAAAGCTCACGTGTGTGTGTGTGTGTGTGTGTGTGTTTAGACAGGAATGCTGAAACTGCAGCACCTGGGGGTTTCTCATTCTCAGACAAGTCCACACTCAGCCTCCAGCATTTGATCAAAATTACACAAATATCCTACTGTTTATGGCTCCAGTGATTTCTGTTTCACATTACCAAATCTCAGTTACAATTCTCTAACTATGCCAGACTCTCCAAATTTTGATTTGGCAGTTTGCTCTGTGACTTCAGTTCTCTGGTGGGTTCGTAACTATAGTGAAACTTTTTAAAAAGCTTATTTGTTGACTACATTTAATTATATACAAGGAACATTGGCTGATTTGTATAAGTAATTTTGTTGGCTATTTCAAATAATATGAAACTAATTATTTAATATATAAACTATTATACTTATATTGCAACTTAGAATCTGTGGTGTAGGTAGGAAAATGTGACTTAGTAGTTAAGATCAGAAGCACTGGAGTCAAAAAAGACCTGAGTTTCAATCTTGAATAAAAACTTTGGGAAGATTGTAAAACATAAATAATGGTAATGATTTTATAGGATTTTTTTTTAAAGAGTAAAAGAGATAATGTATGTAATTACCACAGTATCTAGCTTATAAGAAATGTTCAATAAATTATAATTGCTACTATTCATCCTGCTTTAGAGATAATAAATAAAGGATTGATGTGGTGAAGGGCTTGCTTATTTCTCTTTAAAAAATATATATAATGTCTTCCTAGAGGGGATAAAAACAAGCAAGTAGAGAAGAACAACAACTAAATAAAAAGCAAATAAACACAAAGTGTTAAAAGTTTCAAGATGATTAAAGAGAAAACTGATTTAGGGAGAGATCAGCAAAAATGTGTCACATTGAGTTGGGGTGAAGTAAGGATAGTCTTATGAATTAATGGTATTTGAAAAGGCATTGAGGAAATTGTAGAACTTTCACAGATTAGCACAGGATAGCTATATAAAGGAAGCTGCAATCAATGGGTTTTATACAGGAAAACAGCACATAATGCAGTATTTCTAGAAGAAAGCATTTATGTTAATGAGTATCAAGGATATAAATGAAAAGTTTTCCTTCCTGGGAGAAATAATATGCTTAAACTTAATTCAGTAGTTTTTTTTTTTAATTAGAAACTGATAGAATAAAATGCACAAGCATAATTAATATATCCATTTTATTTTTATTGCACAGATTTAAATGCCAAATTCAATCATCCATAGAAATGAAAGAACAAATAATCTGGAAAAGGGGTTACTGAGGCTGGTGGGACAAAAGCATAGCAATTAAGTTCAAAAGAAGCCAAACACATAAATAAATTGGTCAAGAGTTATAAGAAAATAAGTATAAATATTATTAAAGTAGATATATTTCAACTCAAAAAATGAAGAATGTCCTGCTTTTGGATGCCCTATTTTAATTTCCTTTGCAAAATAGTTTGTGATTAATTGCAGAGGAAAAGATGAATAGAAATTTCAAAGCAAATAATAGTGCTTGTTCTATTTGAATTTTACATCATTATGATATAACCAAATGTTCACAAAAATCATCATGTATAGTAGTATCTATTTTTTAGGAAGATAGAAATTAAAAGTTGTTTTCAGATAACAAAGTTGAACTTTTTTTTAGTTAATATTGCTAGTTTTCAAAGTTCATAAATTGATTCTTGGAAACAAAATATTAGAGACAACATGAGGACATACTGGAAAATATCTGTGGTAGCCATTAGGCATTTCAGTAATACTTAAGAAAAATGTAAAAGTCAGTAGAGTTTTGAAAAATATATTTGACTATTCCTATCTAATGATTCGTATGGATTGTTTTTCTCATGAGATTAGCTTAAAGCCTTCTAATAATATTTCTCTTACGCCTGTCTCATATTTTTCATGACACATTCAATTCTTATTCAAAATAATAAACTGAAAAAAAAATTCAAAAATGTTCTGAATTTCATTAGATTGTAATTATTTGCTTATAAGAAGACAGGTTATCAAAATGATAAGAAAGTGATCGTTATCTCAGTCATATGAGGCCTTCCTAACAATGTCCATTTCATGCTCCATGTATACACTATGTGGATAGATTCTATCTCCCCATTAATGATGAGTGATACATGATTTGTCCATAGATCTTTAAAATAATTTGTAGTGACGTTTTTGATGAAGCACGTATTTTAGCCAAAACCAAGTAACTATAAGGTTTTTGTTTGTTTGTTTTTTAACTTGAGAGAGAGAGAGTATGAGTCAGGGGAGGGGCTGAGGAATGGGGAGAAAGAGAGAATCTGAAGCAGACTCCCCACTGAGAATAGAGTCTGAGACAGGGCTGACCTTATACCAATGAGGCCATGACCTGAGCTGAAATCAAGTCAGCCACTTAACCAAGGGACCCACCCAGGTTTCCCACCCATAAGTTTCTTAAATGCCTGGGGTTTCATTTCTTCAAATGATACCCGGTGATAAATATTTCCTAAGCTAAATGTTGTTATAAAAATTAATGAAGGGAAACTTCATTTAAAAATGGAGTCACAAATCCATGAAGGGAAAGCTCTCATGCATAAACTTTTCACAGAAATATATCTCATGTTCCTGGCCAGGAGGAAGTTTACTGTACTACCCCAGCTAAAGGAAGGAAGATTTTTATCTGGCCCAGCAACAGCCGAGAAACAGCCCAATCACTGAGAAACTGCCACAACTCAGCCAATGTGAAACTATCACCACCTTGAACTCCCGTTTTCGTCCACTAGATTTTAGTCAAGGCCCTTACGATTTCTCCTTTTTCCCTGTTAAAACAAAATTCCCTCTTTATTGTTCTCTAGATTTGCCTAGAGTTTGCTATAGTCTTCATGTCCCGAATTGTAATTCCTTTGCTCTTCCAAAAACATTCATTTTGCTGGTGATATAATGGCTCTTTTATTTTGTTAAGGTCAAAGTTGTTTTAAATATACTCTATATTCTTTTTTTTAAGTGTGCTGCTGGCCAGATTTTATGAAAAGAAACAAGAATGTGTGATTCTTTAGTTGTAAATGCAGGGTTAAAGAGAACTACCAAATGGATTCCTAAAGAGGCTACTTTCACCACAGCTCAGTAAACATGATGGTTTGCTGTCTGGGCCAAAGATTCATTTTGTTTTTGCTCTGGCTTTCTTTGCCAGTGGGGAAACCTAAGTAATGCTGCTGTCTTTTCAGTCATCCTTATCATAAACGATCACTCTGTGTGGCATGTGTTAATTATTCTAGCCGTCTCTTTTTCTGTCTATTAGATTAATAGTTGCTAATTATGATTCCTCTCTCCTGCACTGCTATTGTGTACACATTTCCTAATTCTCTTCATTACACCAGTGAGTAAGTATAATTATGGTTATAAGTTATCCATTTATCTTTTCATGGACAGTGAGCAATGTAATGTTGTTAAGGCCTGGAGAGAGAGAGAGAGAATGTGTGTGTGCGCATGTGTAAGAGAGAGAGAGAGGGAGAGACAAACATCTTAGATAAACATAAATTACATACATGAATATAATACATATATATTAATATAATTCATTTATTTTTAAAAAATAAAACAAAAAGGCAAAAATAAATCAATAAAATTCTGGCCTTATTGTGATCTCTTAGTCTGATCACTGAGCAAGCGTATCATCCTGCAGCTCAAATATCTTTTCCTACCTGCTGTGGCTCCAAATCCTTCATTCTACTCAGACATTTAAAGAATTTATACCCATAATTAATGACAAGGCTAAAGCACAAAAAGTTATAATATCAGATCAATTAAAATTCACAATATAATGAGGAATTTCAAAATGTTCAATGGGAGTTTGGGGAAGTAGGGAGGGTAATCCAGAGAAAGAATTTGAACAGTTTATACTAAAGAAGTAGTCACCCTGCAGAAAAAGTGATAGAAAACAGTTATGATGGCTTGAAGATATCCATTTCCTGCCTTCAAAAATGATTTCATAATTAAATTTGTTCAAGAGTAGCACCATGAGGGACGCCTGGGTGGCTCAGTTGGTTAAGCAGCTGCCTTCGGCTCAGGTCATGATCCCAGCGTGCTGGGATCGAGTCCCACTTCGGGCTCCTTGCTCAGCAGGGAGCCTGCTTCTCCCTCTGCCTCTGCCTGCCATTCTGTCTGCCTGTGGTCGCTCTCTCCCCCTCTCTCTCTCTGATAAATTAAAAAAAAAAAAAAAAAGAGTAGCACCATGATTAGAAATCAGAGCAAAATTAAAGAAGCGGGGGAAAAAAATCTTGAATTTTTTTTTTTTTAAACAAAAAACAACAAAAACTGTTTTGAAGCAAACTGGAAAAAGGCCTGAATTTTCAGGTCAAAAACCAGTGCATTCGGAAGTGTGAGGCTGTGGCGGGTATTTCCTTACTTTCCCTTTCTCCCAGATGAGAAGAGTACCAGGGAGCTACCCAACCCAATGATGATGACTTGTCCAATAACCTTTCAGACCCTTTTGCCAGTTAAAGTTCTAACCTTTATCTTCATAGGAAGGGGAAAAAGATTATCTTCTTTCCCAATTTCTTCAGCCTGTGAATTTCTCCTTTTTATGCATATCCTCATTTCTATCTATAATGCTTTAGCTGGCCCAATCAACCAAGAAATTGCCCCACTTAATTCTGCACTTTAACCTTTGATATATCTATTAGCACTTAACATGTGGTAAATGCTTACTTATCATATCTGATTCTACTTTTAGACAATAAATTTTTAGAAATTAGAGTCCTATTGAAACTATGTAGAACCTCAGTTTGTGTCGTATGTACTGGATCATAATTGTTCTTCAATGATTGTCTTCTAACTAAATTGTATAAATGCATCTTTTGATGAAGTCAGTAATTTAGAAAGTATGTTTCTTACCCACCACATACTATGTCACTGTTGTGCTTGTGTTACAATCACAAGTTAGAGCCACTACCTTGGGCAGCATAAGGTCTAGAAGAAAAAAAAAAGAATTGAAAGAACAAAAATAGAAACAAAAACAAAAACAACCAAATACACACCCCCAACAAACATATTTATCATGTCTAATATGTAATATGTAAGAAAACATAATATGCATGTATATGTAATGTACATATGTAATGGATTAAAGCAGTGACATATATAATGTATATGCACTTGTGTGTGTATAAATTTACTTTTCAGCATTTCAGATATAGTTTTGTAATATCTTCCCTTCAGTGGCTTCTGACTAGTTTTGTTAAGGTTATAACATTCTCATTAAAATTGTTATGCAATAAATTATTAGTATGTACATCTTCAAAAAATGAACTTATCTGTACATGGTATTATCTGAACTGAGTTAAAAGAAACGTTACCACATGTTGGTAAAACAGTTGCAGATATGTATTCAGTACACACTACATATTTTGTATTGGACAAAAAATACAGATGCTCACAATCATATTGGTTTTCTATTCCTATGTAATGCATTACCACAGATTCTGTGGCTTAAAACAACACACAGTCAGAGTTATGGTGGTTCAGGTGTTGGGGTTTTGGTTAGTTGATCCTCCCACTTGAGATCTCATAAGACTACAACCAAGATGTTTGAGGGCTGTGTTCTCAGCTGGAAGCTTGACTGGAAGAGTTTGCTTCCAAACTCAGTCAGTCCAATGCAGAATTCTTCCCCCTGAGGTTGTAAGACCAAGAACCCCGGCTTCATACAAGTTATTGGGTGGAGGCTCCTCTCTGCTTCTAGAGGCCTCAGCTCCTAAAAACCATTCTTGCTTTGTGGGTCTTCCAACATGAGTACATAGTCCTTTAAAGTCTACAAAGGAGTAAGTCTCTGGAGAAAGTTTTGTAGGAATTCTATGTCTTTATATAATATAATGTAATCACTAGAATGGTATCTTACCTTTGCCATATTCTCTTGGTTAGAACCAAATCGCACACCAAAAGAGGTAATTACACAAAGGTATGAAGCACCAGGACTTGGATACCTGAGAGGATGACCTCAGAGTCTGTCCATTACACAGCCTGGGAAGTAGATCCACATTTTATGATGATAATACTGTGGCCACCACATGTGGTATCTTGCCTAAAGCTGGGGGTGGTGGAGCTGGTATTCTGAGTTTCCTGGTTCTAGAGCCTAGACTTTTTGATCCTTATGTACACTACAGCACTTAATCATAAAATTTCAGAAAGAAATGCTTTACATAATCCAACTACCCATTTTAACTTCTGAAAAGGGTGAGACACAGGATCAGACTTAGATGGAGTAGGATGTAACACGTATCTTAAGGTTTGAGCATGATTTCAAGAATGATTGGTTTGCAATACCCAGCTTTGGTTTCAGCTATAGTATGCATTTGGTCAATATTTATCTAGTGAATATCTACCACTCTTTAGAGGACACAAAAGCATTAACATTATTGACTAGAATCACAGTCTTAAAATGAGGTAACAGAATGTAATCCATAAAAAAATAACAAATGCTAACTTTGAATGTTGGATGATTTAAGGTCCTCTGGATGAAGTAAAACTGTACTCAATAGTTAGGAGATGAGATGATGAATTTACATAAAGCATTTACTCTCTGCCTGTGCCAGACACAAGTCAGACTTCAAAGAGACAGATGATTCACTTTTGACCTGCTAAAGAAAATCAATACCTTAGGAGTACCTGGGTAGCTCAGTCAGTTAAGCATCTGACTCTTGATTTCAGCTCAGGTCATGATCCCACAGTCTTGCAATCAAGCCCCAGGTTGGCTCTATTGCACAGTGTGGAGTCTGCTTGAGATTCTCTCTCTCCTTCTCCCTCTCCCAAGGCTGCCCTTGCTCTCTCTCTCTCAAAATAAATACAACCTTTTTAAAAAATAAAAAGAAGTAAAAGAAAAAAAGAAAATCACTACCTTAAACAAAATTAATCACTTGAATTGAGGATTACTTGATAAATATTTAAGAATATGTCAATTCTTTCCATATATTTAGGAGTGAGCATTACATATAGATCAGTAATATATCATCTCAGAGGAAAAGAAAACAGATAGCAAAAAGATAATATTTGGAATAGAGATGTTGTTAGTTGCTGTTAGTTTACCATGAATGGATTAATTATGATAATGAAATAAAAAAGATGGCTATTAAACATGTACATAAAACATATTTTTTGATTGATAAAATTTTTTTAAAAAGGAACAGGACTGGGGATATCTAAATTTTTGTCTTATAAATAGGATTTATCTTTAATTGACTTAAAGAAAAACTACTTAAGTTTTTGTTTTTGTTTTTTTCTGTTTCATGTTCCCTTATTGGCAAAAACAATCTGATAATATTTACTTTTCTCAGGGTTGGCTGCAGGAGTAAAAACATGTAATAATTATGAAGGCTCTTTAAAACGGTTATTGATGTTTAGATGAAGCACCTTTCTACCCATTTTCTACCCATTTCTTTAGCTGTGTATATATAAAATACCATTAGTTTATGGATAAGTTTACCTTTTAAAAAATTTGACCTTAATTCACATATCCATACATACTTAATATAATCTAGATTTTTAACTGTATACAAAACATTACAGATGAGTCAGCAATCCTACATTGCTGATTAGTTTAAAAAGAAAATTTGGGTCATATTGCTGCAGGCATCACAAGTCATTCTTAAAATGGTCCATTTCCTCATTTACCTTAATGAGAAAGATTACGACTTTTTACTTTCCAGGTGTGATTTGATGCCTTCAGACATCTCTCTGTTCACATTCCAATTAAATTAAATTAAATTAAATTGTTCCTATGGATGCAATTAACTCATTTGGTTTATAGCAAGGAACTCATTATTACGTAGATAGGCTAAGAATCCAGTTTCCTTTCCCTTTTTCCTGATTTCTTTTTACTTTCCAAATGTTAATCCCAATGAGCATGAAAAGTCATTCATTTACCTAGGAAAAGTTTGTTTGGCAAGGCTATCAGTTGCCCTGTGCAGAGGTTGTAGTACAGAATAAAGAATGAAATGGTTAAAAGCTCAAACCTGTCCATCTCTAAATGCATAAAAGAGGGATGAAAAGAATACAAAATGAATAAGTAAAGGGAATAGAGAGACCAAGTAGAGGCAATTCCTTATCAAGATAGGGATCTGTAGAAGCATTTAAATGGGGGATTTAAGTGCTTTGCAGGGTCACACAACAAATCAGTAATAAGCTGCCCCAGGAGCTCTCAATCCTTGTCTGTGATCTTAGAATGAGAATTCTTTTTTCAGTATTACACATGGTTATCACTCACACTGCTGTACAAAGCAAAAAGGAAATTTTGTTAGAATATAGCAAGATATGTTTGCCTGTTTCGTGTGTGTTGAGTTTGAGGAGTTCATTATAGATCCTGGATATCAACCTTTTGTCTGTAGTGTCATTTGCAAATATCTTCTCCCATTCCGTGAGTTGCCTCTTTGTTTTTTTGACTGTTTCCTTTGCTGTGCAGAAGCTTTTGATTTTGATGAAGTCCCAAAAGTTTATCTTCACTTTTGTTTCCTTCGCCTTTGGAGACATATCTTGAAAGAAGTTGCTGTGGCTGATATCGAAGACATTACTGCCTATGTTCTCCTCTAGGAGTTTGATGGATTCCAAGAGGGGCGCCTAGGTGACTCAGTGGGTTAAGCCTCTGCCTTCGGCTCAGGTCATGATCTCAGGGTCCTGGGATTGAGCACCACATAGGGCTCTCTGCTCGGCAGGGAGCCTGCTTCCTCCTCTCTCTCTCTGCCTGCCTCTCTGCCTACTTGTGATCTCTGTCTGTCAAATAAATAAAATCTAAAAAAATAATAATAATTTAAAAAATAAAAGAATATAGCAAGAGATAACTTCTTATTTCTCACCTCCCCATCCACCCCCCATAGAGATGGAGTGCTGGGTATTCTACATATCACTTTATTATTCGTGGCAATTCCTTGAATCATACCACACTGGCATAGAGAAGATTTAATGCAATATAGTTGCTATTTAGTATGCTGAAACTTTGTTTGGCTAAAAGACATACGATTTTCTCCCGGCTCTTGAGTTAAGATTAGAAGAAAGAATTTCACTTGTTCTATTTTTTAACTTTTAATTTTTCTTTCCTGTTTCTAACTGTATGTGGAAGTCAAATAAAATAAGCAAAAGAGGAAATGAAGATATTTAGTTTTGGATCTTAGGCAAATGAGTAACATAATTTGGGGGGTATGTTAAACAATGTCTTTATGTTTCAGCACCCTCTAATATCATACATGATGTCCTTAAATTGCATGAATTTTGCTAGCCTTCTATCTGTTGTGACATCACATTTCACAGTTAAGATCTCTTAGTTTTCTTAAAAAAAAAAAAAAGGTATGTTTTTTTTTTTTTTAAATGAAGATGGATGGCTTCCTTTAAATTTTTAAGATTTAAATTATGCTGCTGCTCCAGAAATTTATTAGAGTTGCTGTTCCAGTAAATGGCATATAAAAATGGGGGAAAAATTAAAATCATTTTAAAAAACAAAATAAACATCTTTGGGGATCACAAATATAATGAAGCAACAACAAAATCTAAAGTGGCTGAGCAGGGCTGAAACTCTCGGCTTGCTTAGAGCTAGTCTCAAAACCTACAGAAGTGGCTGGTCCCCCATCTTCTGCAGAATAAGTTAATAGAATTGCTCTAAAAGCCAGGGACTTAGACCTGACAATACTGCAGAAAACCAGAGGTTAAAGTAAGACTCTTCCAGATTCTACGAGAAAAAAAAAAAAAAAAAAATCTCCTACCACTATTACTGTGACTATGTTTTTCATGGAGCTAAAAACCTTGGGAGATGAGAAGACAGAAACACAGAATTGAGACCAGGAACAGAACCAAATATTTTACTGCTTCTGTCTCTGGTGACCATTTCTATTTTATTTGCAATAGTAATATTGCATATTACTAATATTATTCATGTTCTTCCTGGAGGAACTTGTTTATTTCCTTAAGTTTTAGAATATCCTAAATGTTCATAATTCCAAAAGTATCTCTGGATCCCAATTATCTACTAAATCTATTCTGAAGGCACTCGAGGGAACTTTAATTCATTGTCTGCAGAATAGAAATAAGAGAGCAAATGATAACAGAACTCAGAACCTGGGATTAGAAGATATCCTCCATGAAGAATCAACAAACAAGGACGCAGATTTTTTTTACCAACACCTATTGCAGAGTAATCAAGCTCACCTCTCATACAAAGTGACAGATTTATAGCTCAGATCTAAGCTTGGTTTTATTTTTTAATTATTATTTTACATTTTACTTTATTTTTTTATTTTATATTTTATTTTATTTTATTTTACATTTTATTTTGTTTTCCCAGAGTAGGACTACCTTATACCTAGCAATGTTGGTGAGTAAGAGTCTGTGCGTACTGATGAAAATATTTATTTGGGACTGTTAGGTCAAATATGATGGGACAGTTATAAGACAAACAGTGATTTGGATGAGTTTATTAGAATTGCTAGTATGTAATTGTAAAAGGTGTTACCTAAGAAAAGCAGTTAATTATTTAACTAGTTTATTTTTTCTGTCCCTCTCAGCCTTGGAATGTTCCCTATTGAGTTCTGCTTAACTTTAATTGACATCTATCAAGTAACTTACTTAGATTTGAGGATTTTTCTGTCATTAGGAAAGCCCTTGTCTGAGGAAACTCATCCTTAACTTACTTCTGTGGCCATACATTTACAGAAGTTGTTTTCTCATAATTATTTATTCTCTTCTGTATCTATAGCTAGTTTTCCTTTCTGATTCCCAATCTTATGTATTTTTTGCTACCCTTCTTTTTTTACATAGCTGAGTTTGTTTTCATTTATCTTATTGAAAGCCCAACTTTTGATTATTTTTTAATCTTCTCAATCTTATTTTTTTGAAGATTTTACTTATTTATTTATTTGAGAGACAACACAAGCAGGGGGAGGAGCAGCAGAGGGAGAAGTAGGCTCCCCACCAAGCAAGGAGCCCAACTCGGGACTCCATCTCAGGACCCTGGGATCATGACCAGAGCAGAAGACAGATGCTTAACAAATTGAGTCACCCAGACATCCCATAATCTTACTATTTTTGTTCCAAGTTCCTTTCTGTCTTTTTAACCAGTTCAATTTCATTAGAACCTATCCTGAATGTTTCATTTGTACCTTTACTTTCTATCTAGTGACGCCTGTCAGAGCATTTTATTATTTTGTCTGCTTGGTCGGTTGTAGGTTCATCAGCTACACAACTGTCTGTTTTGTGGATTTTCAATGTATCATAATGAAAGATATCAGTACCCATTTAGGGCACTAGGAAGAAGCATCAAGGACAAAGAATTCTACCTACCAACTCTTCCCTTCCTCTCCTCTTGGGGACAAGGGAGAAGCAGTAAGTTCAAACAAACTGTCCTTGCCTATTTTTCAGAGGAAAAGAATTTCTCACATTCCAGCTTTACCCTTAAGTTTTCAATGTTCTGCTCCTTGCCCCAAGTCTCTCCATTGCTGGTCCCTGAATTCTTGCCCAACCCAAAGTATAAAGGATTCTCCACCTACTCTCCAGGTCAGTTTTTCATGGAGCCAGAGTTTTAATATAACTTTCTGTCCATCAGCCTGAAACCTCAGCAGATACTTGCCATCGGAGGAGTTAGTGGGTAAGAATTCAGAATACAGGGCAAGAAGGAGAAAAGAGTTCACGTTCCCATGTCTTAGCATCTTCTCTAGCTCTGTAGAGAGAAAATATTTTCAGGGGCAAAGAAAACTTGTCTATAGGCCAAGAGATGAAAGAAAAAATCATAAACTCTCACTCAAATTCAATTTCTTGTATATCCTCTCTGATTTAAAGTTAAAACTCAAGGAAAACACTTCAGAGTTATTCTAGATGCATTTTTGTTTTTACTGAACTGTACTTTTTCATCCTTACATCTGATTGACTAGTGTATCCAAGTAACAACTATTCACTGGTTTCTCATAAATCCTCACCATTCTCACTGTCAGGGATCTCATTAAGATTTTTACCTTTAGTCTAAATTATTGCAATAATTTCATAATGGATATTTCTGCCTTTTGTACTTTCTTTAGTGTTAACTTTTAAATTTCCTTTTTTTTTTTTTAAAGATGTTATTTATTTGACAGGCAGAGATCACACGTAGGCAGAAGGTCAGGCAGAGAGTCAGGCAGAGAGAGAGCGAAGCAGGCTCCCGGCTCAGCAGAGAGCCCGATGTGGGGCTGGATCCCAGGGTCCTGGGATCATGACCTGAGCCAAAGGCAGAGGCTTTAACCCACTGAGTCATCCAGGTACCCCAAAATTTCCTTTTAAAAAAAAAGATTTTATTTATTTATTCGTTCATTCATTCATTTGAGAGAGAGCACAAACAAGGGGGAGAGGCAGAGGGAGAAGGAGAAGCTGACTCCCCACTGAGCAGGGAGACTTACCTGGCTCAGTCCTGGGACCCTGAGATCATGATCTGAGCTGATGGCAGACACTTTAACTGACTGAGCCACCCAGGCATCCCTTAGGATCAACTTATACGGCAG
This sequence comes from Mustela erminea, assembly GCF_009829155.1. Taxonomy (NCBI): domain Eukaryota; kingdom Metazoa; phylum Chordata; class Mammalia; order Carnivora; family Mustelidae; genus Mustela; species Mustela erminea. Next base: position 187,270,134 of record NC_045614.1, read on the forward strand.
CACTGGACATAGGCTATTAAAATGCATTGCTTTTCGATTAGCTCAGAAATATTTGGTGCCTACTAGTTGCTTACAAAATAAAGTACAAAATCCTTATAATATTGTGTAAGATTTTTCTATTATGTGAACTTATTCTTTGATCCTTTACAACTTCACCTATAGGCAATCCTCCAGCTCAGATCAGGGCACCTCACATTATTGCCTTCCTCCGGTGTGGTCCCTTTGCTCTTTGTAGTCCCCCTGAAGAGGATGCAACATTTGAAGGAAGATCCCAAATTTCAAAAGCCAACCCTTTGTTACAAATTTGAATGGATTGACTCTCTAAAGAATGAGGAATTTATTATAGTTTTGAAATTATTAGTATTTAGTAACTCATTGATGCATACCAGACATACTTGACTTTACAAAGTTGTGAAATAGTTACAGAAATTGTATATAATACAAAGGGACAAAATGAATACTTGGGTATTTGAGGAAAAAAGTAAAACATGGACAGACACTAAAAAATACACAAATAATCATGCTACCATCTGCTATAGACTTAGAAAAAATCAAACTTAAGTTTCTCAGTATCAAACAAAATAGAGAAAAAAGTTAAATTTCTTTTATGTTGGAGTCTAAAATTCAAGCATCAGATTTTAAGATAAAGATAACACTTACTATTAGTGAAAGATAAAGGAATTTCTTTACATGATAATCAAAAAGACGCCTCTGTGATGTTCATACAGCATTCTTAATAATAATTCTATTAGAAGCTTAGTCATTAACCACTGTTTTTTTGCCACACCCTAAGCTGAAGTCAAGTGTTGTGTGTCTAAAGTTACTTCAATATAGACTTGATCATGGAAAGCCTGAACAACAGGATTATATTGTACTGATTTCAGACAGTATCACTTGTACTAAGAGTTAACTAATTTGCATTTAGAGCAAAGGTTTTTTTTTTTTTTTAATTTGTTTTGTTTTGTTTTTTCAGAGATAGAGAGAGAGAGAAAGAGAAGGAGAAGAGAGTGAGGCGAGGGTAGACACAAAGGGAATAGGAGAGAGAACAAGGCTCAATCTCATGACCCTGACATCGTAACCTGAGCTGAAACCAAGAGTTTGATGCTTAACCAACTGAGCCATCCAGGTGCTCCTAGGGCAGATTCTAATTCGATGTCATTAATATCAATAATAATGCTAGCTCTTGTAGGCTCAAGAACTATCACCCCAAAAGATAGATCTGAACACCTGGTACCTGTGAATGTGCCTTTATTTGGAAATAAGATCTTTACAGATATAGTCAAGTTAAGATGAAGTCATCAAAGTGGGTCCTTATGGGAAGTGGATAAGAGTTAGAGAGAGAATGCCATAACGGCAGAGGTAAACAAGGTTGTGATATATCTACAAGACAAGGAACATCAAGAATTACTGGTAGGGGCGCCTGGGTGGCTCAGTGGGTTGAAGCCTCTGCCTTCAGATCAGGTCATGATTCCAGGGTCCTGGGTTCAAGCCCCGTGTCGGGCTCTCTGCTCACTGGGGAGCCTGCTTTCCTTCCTCTCTCTCTGCCTGTTTCTCTGCCTACTTGTGATCTCTATCTGTCAAATAAATAAATAAATAAAATCTTAAAAAAAAAAAACAAAAGAGTTACTGGCAACACCAGAAGCTGAAGGGAAAGCATGCAAAAAATTCTTCCCTACAACCTTTAGAGAGAGGATGGCCCTGCCAGCAACTTGATTTCAGACATCTAGCCTTCAGAACTATGAGAGAAAATAATTCTGTTGTTTTCAGCCACCCAGTTTTTGGTACTCTATTAACAGCAACCCTAAAAAATGAATATACTAGCTAACATTTATTCAACATTTACTAAAGCCCAGGCATTATTTTAAAGTGCTTTACATGTGTTGTCTTATTAAATTAACATAGAAAGTACTATGAAGTATTAACAATTATTATTCTTTGATGACATGAATAAACTAAAGCAAAAAAAGATAATGTAAATGTGTCCAAGATCTTATAATTAGGAAGTGGAATTAGCTCCAGAATCTCGTCTCTAAATAACTTCTTAATGCCACTTTTTATTAGTTTATTAATGGGCATCATTCAACACCATGAAATTTTATATATGGAGGTATATGCAAAATCCCTATAAGAAAAAATTATAAATTGAATTTGAACAAAATTAAGGACTTTTGAAATCATTTCAAAAATAAAAATTTGCTAAGTGGAGGAAATGAGTTCCAGGGTAATCTGATAAATTGTATCCACAATGTATAAAGATCTTACAAATCAGTAAAAATGAGCACAAGATTTGACTTGATATTTCACCAAGGAAGGTTTACAAATGACTGTTAATCATAGAAAAACACATAATTAGCTAGGGATTTACAAATTAAAAGTGCAGTAAGATACCAATGTATGCATAAATGAATGGATTTAATCCAAAAGACTGACAATACCAATATTGTCAAAGTTGTGAAGAAACACTCACCCATTGCTGGTAGGAATATAAAATGGTATAAGCACTTTGAGATAGTTTGTCAATTTCTGAAAAAAAAAAATTAAACATATACTCATCAGACCACTCAACAATTCCAAAACGAGGCTTGTATCCCAAACAACTGCAAACATATGGTGAAACAAAGGTTTGTATACAAATAGTTTTAGCAGCATTATTCATAGAAACCAAAAAGTTGAAACCATCCAAGTGTCCATGCCCATGTTTACATATTAGTTTCTACAATGTTCTATATCCTACTACAATATTCAAAGTAATTTTTTTTAAAGATTTTATTTATTTGTCAGAGAGAGGGAGAGAGAGCGAGCACAGGCAGACAGAATGGCAGGCAGAGGCAGAGGGAGCAGCAGGCTCCCTGCCGAGCAAGGAGCCCGATGTGGGACTCGATCCCAGGACACTGGGATTATGACCTGAGCTGAAGGCAGCTGCTTAACCAACTGAGCCACCCAGGTGTCCCACAAAGTAATTTTTGAAATAGAAAATTACCTTTCTATAGGAGAGGACTCACAATGAATATCATTTGTTCAGAGCCCTTTTCAGGAAGATTAATGGTATCTGAAACATGATCCTATTAGAAACAACAGTAAACATCTATTTCATCTTCAAAGTTAGCATGTGTGTCTCCTCATGCAAAAATTCTTAACCTGGAGATTCTTGGAAGAGTTTCTTTTGAACCATAAAGTGGCTGATATGTCTGCATATTTCATGACTACACATGTATTTTTTCCTGAAATTACTTTGACTCTTTATCTTCTTTTTTTTTAAGTTAGAGTCTTTATCTTCTTTTTAATTAAAACTATCCCTAACTTGATTAGGTTTATCCAAATTACTTCTCATTTATTAGTACTTATCCACTAAAACAGAGTTTATGACAATTATGGCAATCATTTATGTCAATATTATTCATAAGCAAAGCACATCACCTCATCATCATTAACATTTATTTAATGGGCAAAATGTGAGAGCAGAATGACAAAGGCTAATACCACAACATCAAGCACTAGGAAGAAATAAGAATCAGTATAATTGGTTATAATATCGATCACTACATTTTCTGACACTTGAAAAACATTTCAAATTCATCATACTATAAATATTCCCTATTGGTTTCAACTTTTAAAATTAACAACAGGTATGGATGCAACTCAGCTGTAACATACTGTATAGTCATAAAAATTGCTCATAGATGACATCTGATGCCATTGGTAGGTATTGAATTCCAGTAGGCTAGATGGCCATATCATACAATTTAAGTGCATTTATTGCCATGTATATTTATAAACAAACACAGGAGACATAATTGTGGCTGCTAGATAGATGTGGATATTAAAAACATTTTTAATAATAAAATAAAAGTATAGCCTACAGCAGACATGTTGTGGAAAGATAGGAAATAAGGTAGGAATAAATGTAGCTATTCTCTTTTTATTTTTATTTATTTTTTTAAAAGATTTTGTTTATTTGAGAGATAGAGATCACAAGTAGCAGAAAGGCAGACAGAGACAGAAAGCAGGGAAGCAGGCTCTCTGCTGAGCAGAGAGCCAGATGTGGGGGCTGATCCCAGGACCCTGAGATCATGACCTGAGCCAAAGGCAGAGGCTTAACCCACTGAGCCACCAAGGTGCCCCTATTCTCCTCTTTTTAAGAGTGGGATGACAAAAAGTACTTACTCTTCGTAGTTGATTGAATAAGAAATGGAGTTCTAAGTGTTTTTAAAGTAACAAAAGCTGAATGGGAGAAGATATTTGCAAATGACATATCTGATGAAAGATTAGTATTCAAAATCTATAAAGAACTTATACAAATCAACACTCAAAAAACAAATATTCCAATTAAAAAATGGGCAGAGGACATGAATAGACATTTTCCAAAGAAAATGGACAGATGGCCAACAGATACAGGAAAAAATGTTCAGCATCACTCATCATCAAGGAAATGCAAATCAAAACCACAATGAGATATCACCTCACACCTGTCAGAATGGCTAAAATCAAAAACAAAAATAATAAGTGTTGGCAAGGGTGTAGAGAAAAAGGAACCCTTGGTTTGCATTCCCTTGGTGAGAATGCAAACTGGTGCAGCCACTGTGGAAACCAGTATGGAGATTCCTCAAAAAATTGAAAAAAAAAAAAAAAAGGAACTACACCATCATCTAGTAATCACACTGCTGAGTATTTATCCCAAAAATGCAAAAACACTAATTCAATGGGATGCCCATAGAGGGAAGGTGGGTGGGGGGGATGGGTAAAATAGGTGATGGGGATTATGGAATGTACTTGTGATGAGCACCGGTGATGTGTGGAATTGTTGAATCACTATATTGAACACCTGAAACTAATATAACACTCTATGTTAACTACACCAGAATTAAAATTTTACGAAAGTGTATGTGAAATAAATAAAGTTATAGAAGCCATCCTAAAATAATTAAATTAGTCATATAAGTATCTAATATCTGGAGAATTTAGAGGGAGGAAAGTTTGCATAAATGAGATACCTTCTCATTTTTCATAAATACATGGTTCACAGGAGATGAATTAGAAATAGAAGTATAAGAACATTTAATGTTATTAGGGATAGAGCCGGTAACAAAAATAAAAGCCAAGAGGTGGTACTTAAGGTAAATAAGATTGTGTTTTCCTACCACTTCTTTCTCTGTAAGTCCTTTATACTATTTGATTAATTACCATATAAATGTGCTACTTTGATGAACATATGTATAAATAAGCCTAAAAGAACATCATTCTTCCTGAGCAGAACTTAACTGTTTCCCCTTCTGAGAGCTCTGAAAGATACGTACAAGCTTCTGAGCTTGACTGCTTTTTGCCCTTCGTAAGACAGAACAAAACCTGGATAGACAAAAAAGGCTGAGTCAACCAACAGAGTGATTATTGCATTTACTTTTTGTACATTTCTAATTCAATAAGGAGTCACAGAATACGCAATAGTCTTATTACGGCAGTAGCCCTGGCATACTATACACATGAAGATGCTTCATTTTTTTCTTTTTACAACTTATTTGTCTTTAAACACATCCCTGAATAAAAATTTTGATCTGTTTGATACCAGGCTCTTTCATCAACTTCATTGCTCTAATTCTTTTCTGGAGCACACTGATGTACTTAATGTGTTTTGTTCCTACAGTGCACATCACAAGCAGTCTATGTCTCCTTTGTTTGTTCTAATCAAAAGGGCTATGTACAGGAACATCACAACCTACAACACAGGGGTGACAGGAGTTGGCATCCTTCTACAATCGGGATGATCCTGACCATGTAGGAGCTTGCTTGTGTTTTCTAGCTCACTAGTTCATTGAGTTTCCAAGGTCCATAATGATTTTTGTAAGTATTACCTCCAAAAAAGGCACCATCCAGTAACACATATTACGTGTACTTAAACCTATATCAAATTAGGGATGAATAGAGGAAATTGCAATGTTTATATTTAAATAATTATGTAGGATGAATATGTTTTGCTTTTCCATTTTCATCCATGAAAACTGCCACGTACAAATCATGCTGACAACTCATACTTATTGACAAATGTTCCACACTTATGGCTGCAAGAGAAATAAAAAATCATGAGGACTTTTTTACTTTTTTCTCCTGGTTTGTTTTAATACAATTTTTAAAATAATGGGCTGATTACTACCAAGTAAACTATCCTGCAAAAATAATCAGAGACTGTTTTCCCCTTTAAAGATATTTTTTGTAACATTAGTAATTAATAGTTTATCGGTTTAATATAAGTGAAAGAATTATATACCGTGAACTGCAGTGTGCACAGGGTTGGCTCCCTTCTTCAGAGTTGATGTTATCTATTGACATAGGGACTTGCATTTTTGTCCAGTAATGCATAAACATACTCATTTATGTTAAATCGCACAAATAATTCTGTAAGAATTTATATAGTTGATATGACATTCCTTTTTATAAAGAAAATTGTATTAGATCATAAAGAACATGAATAGAGCCTAAAGTGTTGTCACGGTGGAAGAATGAGGAGTAACAAATATTCATAAAAGTATTTAAGCAAACAAACAAACAAAAGTCTCTTAAAGCATGCGGTGAATCCCATTCTGTATATCCTATGTACACCTACAAATGTACCTCATGCTCATAATAGTTGCTGAATGAATATTTGTTCAATGAATGACTAAACTTATACATAGAAAAAAATAAGGCATTAGTACATCAAACCTTAAAGATGTATCTAATGCTAATATAATTAACATTTTTTGAAGCAATGATGGGATCCTCAGAATGGGCATTCCCCTATTTGGGGCTTATATTATTACACAGCACTGCCTATTGAGAACTTAAGAGGTCTTTATGTGTCAACTTCTCTTTAAAGTACTAGAAGAGGGGGTACCTGAATGGCTTAGCTGGTTCAGTGTCCAATTCTTGATTTTGGCTCAGATCATGATCTTAGGGTTGTGAGATCAAGCCCTGTGCCAGGCTCATGCTCAAAACAGAGTCTACTTGGGATTCTCTCTCCCTTTTCCTTTTCCCCCCAACTCTTTCTCTCTCACATAAATAAATAAACAAAATCTTTAAAAAATAAAAATACCAGAAGAGTAAAGAGAAAGAAGACAGTCGATCCAGGCTCAGTCACATGCATACTTTTAAACCAATCACTGTGCCCAGGGAGGCAAATTGTATAAGAACCCAATATCTCCCACTTATATTCCCTGGTAGAGTGAGGGTAGAAGAAGGAGCATCCCCAAAGTAACTGTACAAGCTTAAACATGGCCTCTAGGAAAGTTAGCATGAGCCAGGCAACAGTCCTAGTTTTTCTATTGTATAGATTAAAGTTTTTGTACTTTAATCATGTTGGGAACTTACTGATATTTTTCCTGCCTTTACCTATCATTCGATAGGTAAAGATAGTCTTTACCTATCATTTCTGTCATTTAAAAAAGCCAGAATAATATTGACACCTAAAAAAGGTTCACACAAGAAAAAATATAACCTTCATCTGTACATGAAGGCAAATTTATTACTATAGCAAATTCTACTAAGGCAAATTTCCAGGATGAATTCAAGGATTCTTAGTGGGTTAGAAGGAAGGCTTCTTGTCTTGACCCAGGACTATATCAGAATATCAGGTAGGGTAAAAACATTTATAATGTGAACACTTACCCAAATCTTTTCTGTCATTTTCAACTCTCATACACACTCAACTCCATGCCCCAATCTAAGGTCAGCTCCTACTGCTTTTCCAAGACACTTTCTGAGTCACTGTCATATGTCCTTCTTATGAGACCTCTATTACTTAACATAGTATATATAGCAACATGCCTTGCCCACTAGATTAGAAACTCCAGAGAAGCAGTTTTCATATTTTATCAGGTCTATTGTTCCCATGACCTGATGTAAAGTAATCACTCAATGAACCCTCCAATGTCCAGTATCTGTCTCTATCAATAAAACCTTTATGATTATTCTGGTCTCCTACTGTAATACATATCAGAACCATAAAGTGAACTTTCTCAAATACTTTGACATGTTAGCTTTCTTGCAAAATTAGAGTTAACTACTTTCAGGGTAGTATCTACCAAAATTAGTTTTTTATTAATTTCAAATTAATAGGTATCAGTAGATAGGATACTGCTAAAAGCCATATATATCGATAAGAGAGAAAGTTAAAAATGTAGGAAGACTTTTCATACCACTGGAGAAAACATAGCATAAGTTTACATGAAATAAACTCTACCAAAAACATTTGCATGTGTCATGTAGGTTTTTTTTTTTTAATTTAAATTCAATTAGCCAACATATAGTGTACCATTAGTTTCAGATGTAGAGTTCAGGAACTCATCTGTTGCACATAACACTCACTGCTCAGAACATCACCTGCCCTCCTTAATGCCTGTCACCCAGTTAATTACTCCAACCTCCCATCCACCTGCCCTCCAGCAACCCTTCAGTTTCTTTCCTGCAGTTAAGAGTCTCTTTCCATTCCATTTGTTTTCCCTCCCTTCCCCTATGATTCTCTGAACTGTTTCTCAGATTCCTCATCTGAGTGAAACCATATAATAATTGTCTTTCTCAAACTGACTTATTTCATTCAGCATTAATATCCTCCAGTTCCATCAACGTCAATGTAAAGGGTAAGTGTAAACATTCATGCACAGAATTAAGCTTCTTTACTCTCTGGCCTCAATAGACTTTCAAACATAGATAGCTGCTGTATGAAATTCCTCCTGCAGCTCTACTGGCCTAAACAAGCTAAGAATGTTCCACTTCTCTGGCTTTGTTTCTACTGTACCTTCTCTCTGCAATACCTTCCCAGATCCCAATGACTTTCTAAATGCTATTCATCCTTAAAGCCCTTTCTTCAGCAATCTGAAAATTTCCTTGGCCAGTCTAGAATGCAGGCATCTCTTTCCTTAGTAACTTCATGACGACATTATTGTGAGGACTGCTTATTTGACATTTAACAAATTATTCTTTTATGAAAATTCTTGAAAAAACTGTTAATGTTATTTTACTCTTTGTATGCAAGTTGTTTCCTCCCCAAATGTATGTAAATTACTTGACAACAAAGATAATATTTCGGTGTCCCCAAATAGTTAACACCCAGGTAGAGAGGAGGCACTTAGTAAATGGTTATTGACTAAATAAGCATGCTACAATATAAAGCTACACAAATGTTTCATATCATAAATATTCTACCAAAGCCTTGTTGGAAAGCCTTTTCCTTTCTCTCTAAATCCAAGGGTACATATCCTTTTCATTTATAAAATTAACATCTTTATTATCATTACAAGGTGTAGAAGAGACCTATTCATGATCGAGACATTTGAATCTATGTATTTCATAGGCATTAATTTATGAAAAAGAAACATTTCAGCTTTTAAGCAACTTTGTACTACATTTTCTTACTTAATTTCAATCTTAATGTTCTGCACATGGCAGTGCAGTCTTCTGACCACAATTCTTCCTCATTTGAACTCAGGATACGATTAAAAAGAGAACTGATCGCTTTGAAATATATGATAGACTGTCACTAGTGTGATAAAGGACAGGAAAGGAGAGAGAAAATCTATATAGAGAGCCATATAGTCCTTTTGTTATTTTACAAAAAAATGAAAATTTGATATGTTTCTATAAATAAAACCGTACCTTTGTAAAACCTGATCAAAGAATCACTATATATAAAACATTTATTAAGTTGGAACCATCTGGTCACATTAAAATTTTTGAAAAAAAAAAAAAACTCTTCTTATGTCTAGAATTATGTTTGAAATGTTCATATTGGTACAATTTTTTATTGGTACACAAGAAATCCAATTTCCAGGTTCATTACCCAAAACAACACAGAAATTTGAAACAAGAGAATATCTTGGGCTTGAACGATAGATCAAGCTATAATTCATACACCACATTCCCTTATGGACTCTTAGGATAAGAAGAAAGAAGAAGAAAAAAGGCAATTTTTCTGCCCACTTGATCGATGTTCCATTTGACCTCTACAGTGCCCTCCTGCCATAACCTTTTAAATACCATCTGCTCTTTTTGTGAAGAGTGTGATGGGAAGGAGTCACTTCCAGACAGCAATTGATTATAAGAACATTAATCAAGGGCATGGATTATCTGTAGCACGACACTGTGTGCAGTAGTTAAGCGATCTGGCCTTCAGTGTGATTGGAAAGGCTAATCCTTATGCAGAAGCCTTAAATGGGCTTAGCAACACATGTTTAAGTAGAGCAGAGCAAATAATGCATGAACATTTATTGGAATCTATGATAAATTTCAGCAATTTTAGGGCTAATTTGTTTACCAAGTGTAATGGGATTAGATTGATTATAATATGCGCTCATAAAATGCTATACATAGCTCAGATGTTTGTTCTAATCACAGAGAACAACAAAAAAAGGCTAGGCAGCTTATGCTTAGGATTTTAAAATATGGCATTTTCTAGCATAATTTGAATAAAACATAATCTGATTTTTTATTTACTTTTCCCCAATAATTAATACAGTCTAAAAGAGGCTTAAGCTCATAAGAAAACAGTCAACAAATATTCTATGTCTATAAGTAGAATTTTTTTACTTTATAGATATGAATGCTTAAAAAACAAGCTTTTCAAACTTCCACATATTTCTCTAGATACATAAAATTTATTGTATAACAGTCTCAATTAGTGTTCAATATCCTACAAAAAGTCTTCATTTAAAAAGCAATGAGAATGGATTACAAAGAAATGCTGAAGGTGTGTGTGTATGTGTGTGCACATGTGGGTGTGCGAGTGTGTGTGTGTGTGTGTGTGTGTGTTAGAGGGAAAGAGAAATGAAGGGAGGGAAGGAGGAAAAAAGGAGGGAAGAAGAAAGGGAGAAATTAAGAGGGACAGACATTATTTAAATCTAAATACCTTAATCATTTCATTCCTGCCTTATCATGCCCACCCAGAGCAGAGGAGTTTGTTATTTATACAAAAACAAACTTCTAGAGGGAAAAAAATCACATTACCACTGAAAAAGGCAGGGCAAGTTATCTTGGCAGATAAAACAGGAAGAAATGTTAGTCAGAACAATATTTTTTTTTTCAAAGAATGAGCATTTAAATCCTGAGCAAAAAGAACAACACCAATAATAAAAATAAACTAAAGAATATTCTATAATATCATGAAAGAGTATCTTTATTTAAGTAGTTTAATTAATATGAATTGTTAATGATTATAATATTTTAGACCTCAAACCAGCACCAAATGCATAGGTGTTTCAAAAATAATCTTTGTCTAACCTATATCTTTCTCTGCAAAATGAACAGTAGACAAGTTATTTTCTATTCGCGGGGGTGGGGGAATCCCAGCTTCCAATAATTTTGCTCGAAATAAGGTCTTTCTCCATGGTAATTCCCTTTTTTTTTTTTTCATTTAAAATTACCACACACACATAGTTAAAAGTCAAATAGTACTAAAAAGGTAATAAATTGTATGATTCATTGATCTCAGTTACAAGGAACAAAAACAAATCTAGCTAACCTAAGCAGAACAGAAATTAATGTGAAGGGTTCTAGGAAACTCACTGCATTGTTGTGAAGGCTGGTGAGCCAGATTAGAAAAATGCAGGAGTAAGAGAAGACAGGAAAAGGAACCACAGCAAGGTTATGAAGCAGAGGTCCATTTAGACTAACATCATTGCTTTCCACCACATGGTCATGGCTAATGGCCGGCAAGATTCCTCCTACCTGTGGATGCTATGTCCACAGTGAACGCTAACACATCTGAAGCTTAATTCTGCATTCAGTCTAGAAGTTAAAAGAAAGGAAAGGTTGCAATTATCTGGCCCCTCAGTTTCAGTGTCCTGACCCATTTTGCCCCTTTATTTTCTCTCTTTTCTCTGAAATTATTATTAAGCTATTATTGAACTATCTTGGGTGATAGTGTAAGTTTTTTTTTTTTTTTTTCATTCTTGTTTCTAGTCGTTTTATTTTTCTGGGAAATTTCATTGTTTGCATTATAACTACTTTAAATTTTGTAAGTACTTTAGAATTGAAAAAAATATTCTAAAGGATTTTTTTATTGTTGTTGTTCTTTAGCTGGTTTACTTTCAACATATTCTGTTAGTGGTGTTTATCCTGTCCTCTAACATGGCCAATGACATTCTCTATGTTAAAATGATGCTAATTATCTATTTGACTCTCAGAAAGGAGTGGGGAATGGGAAGGTCATTTTGTTGGGAAAGACCTAAAACAATCAATATACACTGATCTTTAATATAGGTGTAGTCGTCCAAAGTGAAGTCTGCAATTTTCAGCACTGAAAATTATAGTCCTTCCTGCTAGGGCTTTAGCATCAGGGCAAGGCTGGTTGGCTGAGTAAACTGTGCCCTGAGAAAACGACACTTGTACCTTTCACTACTGCCCTCTTTTTTTAGGTGCTTAGGAATTCAGCATCTTGTCCCCTTGATGTTTCTAAAACAAAACAAAACAAGCAAACAAAAAACTCAATCACTCTGCCTGAAAGCAGTTAATGTACTTGGTATATTGTGCAGGTGTTTTTACTCAACCCCCTGTTTGCAAATATGGTCCATTTCACCTTCCTTCATCTTCCACGGTTCTTGGTTCCCATGTTTCCCCAAGTTTCTCAGGAATTCTTTAAGAGTGTTTGTCTTATTTCCCATGGTGGAATCTTTCTGACACTCCTTTTGGTTTTGCTTCCTACTTACTACTAATCTAGCTATACTTCTACGCTGGCTCACAGTCTTCTAAAAAGCTGTGTAAACACTTTTTCACTGATACGTTCTCTCCTATATGCTTCTGTGGGATTATCAGTATCCTTGCACTCTCAAAATGGATTGTTTATGAGAATTGTATTCATAAATATGTGGCCAGAATTAAGAGAAACATCAAGAGATGCTGTAGTACTCTACAGCTGATAACAGCTGGCGGTGGAGCAATCCTTCTAGAATGGTGGTGGTATAAAAGGACCGTAAAAGATATCCACCTTGTAATCCCTGGAAACTTTTACCTTACATGGTGAAAGAGACTTTGCAAATATGATTAATGTAAGATCTCTCTCCAATGGTGAGTCTATCCTGCATTCCCCAGATGGGCCCATTCTGATGACATAGCTCCTTAATAGCAGAGAAACATTAATGGCTATAGTCAGAGAAATGACTATGACTAAACATTTTTGGCTTCTGACATGGAGGTAAGGTCTATGATTCTCTAGAAACTACAAAAGGCAATAAAATGGGTTCTCCTGTGGAGCTTCCAGAGAGGAATGTCACCTTGTTGATATCATGATTTTGACCCACTCCGACCTGTGATCTGCAGTATTGTAAAATAACATATTTGTGTCTTTTGAAGATTTTAAGCCTATGGTATTTTATTATAACTCCAAAAAAAAAAAAAAAAAAAAGCTAGAATCCAGAAAAAATACCTGTCTGATAGAAAATTTCCCAACAGGAACTATGACCTTAGTGATCTTGCTAATTAATACAAGATATTAGTGACATGTCAGGAATGAGGTTAGGGAAATAATACTCAACCTCACGTTTCTCCCTTCTAATTTTGTTGTCTTTCCAGTGACAAAAAATAAATAAATCAAAATAAAAAGAAACTGGAAGTCAAAGGATGTGTGTTTTTTAAAAAGTATAGAGAAGAATGGAATGTAACTATGGAAGGATAAAATGAGCATATGTGGCATACCTATTCCACTTGCTATCTTTATTATTTTTAATGTGGTTTCATAAAGCAGAGTAGATGAACACTTGTCAGTATTACATTTGATGTTCTAAACAATGCTGATAGACTGAAAACGGATATACAAATGCCTTAATCTAAAATATTCTCTTATAAGAAAACAAGAATTAATCCTTACTGGATGCTTATGCACTTGCCAGTCATATGTGTAAGCACTTTGCATTTAATAATTCACTTGATTTTTAACACAGACTTTTGAAGCATTTTTTCCCCCCTTCCTCTTTTTTTGGTTCTGTTTTAGGAGAGGAAAATCAGGCAGAGAGCAAAGTAACTAAATCCTGATATAGTCAGGATTTTAGATCAGCCAGTTTGTTGCCTGTTTCACTGTGTGCCTTATGCCAAAAAGATGCATTCCTAACCTATATTAAACAAATAGTGATATTTGATGGTTGGTAAAGGGAAAAAATATTTTATGTTTCATAATAAAAGAAAAGATCTTTTCCAATTATCTACAATAAGTATTAGAGAAAAAGTTTCCTTACCTTCATTCTTTGCCTTGACGATGTAAGTTGTTTTTTTCCTTGCCTTTTAGCATTTGCTTTGTGTGGGTGTGTTTGCAATTACTGAAGGTAATTATTTTACCTAAAGCTCTTAAGCGGAGAGAGTCAGTCAGGAATACTTATTGACTTCCCCTGGGTGTAAAGCACTGTACCAGAAACTATGAGATTAGTGAAAGAGAAAAGTCCTCACAGATAAGTAAACAAACAATTACAAAGAAGGGTGATAAGCATAATGAGCACAGGGACTTACAGAAAGAAAGAAAAAAGATGGTTTACTCGCCTGGAAGTATGGGGTAGTCAGGTTAATTTGCAGAAGTTGGTCATTGTAGGAGTGAGGGTCTAGATGAAAGGATAAGGAAGGCAGTTCTATAAATGGAGAATGCCATTTTAAAAGAGAAAGGGATGAATAAATTGTGGTACATCTAGATAAGGAATATTATTCAGCACCTAAAAGAAATGAACTACTAAGCCATAAAAAGACATTGAAGAAACTTAAATGCATATCGTTCAATGAAAGAATCTGAAAAAGCTACATACGTTGTGGTTCCAACTATATGGCATTCTGGAAAAGACAAAACTATGAAGACAATAAGAAAGAACAGTGGTACGGGTGCCTGGGTGGCTCATTCAGTTAAGTTTCCAACTTTTGGTTTCAGTTCAGGTCATGAACTCCGGATCCTGAGATCAAGTTTTGCGTTGGGTTCCGTGCCCTACCTGGGGTGGGTGTGGGGTATTTGCTTGGGATTCTTTCTCTCCTTCTGCCCCTTCCCGCTCTCCCTCTGTCTCAAATAAATAAATAAAAAGAACAGTGATTGCCAGAGGTTGGGGAGGAGGGGAAGCAGTGAGGAGGGATGAATAGGAGAACACAGGGATGTTTTAGGGCAGTAAAAATACTCTATATGATCCCATAATAATGGCTACATATCATACCTTTGTCCAGATCCATAGAATGTACAATATCATGAGGGAACTGTAATGCAAACTATAGACTTTGGATGACTATGATGTGTTAATATGAGTTCATCAGTTGTAACAAATGTACCAGACTGGTGGGCAATGCTGATGATGGGAAAGGCTGTACATGTGTGAGGACATGGAGTATATGGGAAATTTCTGTAATTTTTCCTCCTCTTTGCTTTCTAAAGAAATTAAGTAAGAGACTCTTAATCTCACAAAGCAAACTGAGCATTGCCGGTGTGGGAGGAGAGTATGGAGAGGGTGGGTTGGGTTGAGTATGGTTGGGTTATGGGCATTGGGGAGGGTATGTGCTATGGTAAGTGCTGTGAAGTGTGTAAGACTGATGATTCACAGACCTGAACATATAATAATACATTATATGTTAATAAAAAATAAATTTAAAAAATTAAGTCTTAACAAAATAGAAAAGAGGACCAAAAATGACTGTGTAAATAAGGACTTGTAATATTTCAATTTGCCTGCAGCATAGTGTGGAATGTAAAAGAGTGAAGACTAAGACACTTGGCACCCAGCAGTGTTCATAATCTTCCAAAGTCTGACAAACAACCTGATATTTTCAATCATTCCCAACATAGACTTAGACCCAATCTGTATAAGCACTATGCTGAGCTTGATATATATTCTGTCTATTTCTATTCCATTTTTCTCAACTCAGCCTTTGTAACTTGGCATATTATTTGCTTTCTCCTCTCAGTAACTTGCATTTGAACATCTTTAAAAGAAAAACAGGATAACAGTGATAGGTGCTCTTTCTTGTAAGACTCACATTACTATAGAATTGAGCTAAGTCAGACTTTACATTTATTACTTCTTTCCATATCTTCTATCCTCTTCTTGTAAGCCCTCTGTAACTATTAATCTTTCTGCACTACTGTAACATTAATGCATTTGAATACAGTTGAATTGACCCATCATATAAAGTTATATTTTGTTGTTCATTCTTATTAATTCTCTTAATTTCCAATTGTTTACATGAGTTCACACTTGTCTTGTTAGCAAGAAGTTCAAGAATCACCTGTCTCTTGAAGTCCTTGCTTGAATTATATTAACATTCTATGGGTATCTTCAGTAGCAAGATGGTCTTTCTAATGCTTGACCTAGGAATGAGTTAGGATGAGTGGTCAATTACTACTACTTCTGCTGCCAAATAGTGTCACTCTTTTAAGTCTGACTTTGCAGAGCCCTTGCCAAATGCCGCAGTGATGTTCTTGCTAGTCTGATTTCTGCCAGCCAATAGAGGATCCCAACAGTCAGATGTCAAACATCTCTTCTCTTGCATTCAGATGCATATTTGTTGATTTCCACAAAACAACCACTTTGTTAGGGTAGGTCCAACAGCTTTCTTTCCCACAAATTTCCCAAATTCTAGTTCTAAGTTTGAGCTACAAATACAGGCAAAACTTAAAAAATAAAGTGCAATTCCCTTTCAAATTGGCTTAATTCTTTTACTGAAGATAGGCAGAGAAGATCATTTCTGTTAAACTGGGCCAAGCAAGCCAAGGACAAAGAAAGCTAAGCTAGAGGTCTAGTTGAGAAGAAGACTCAGAGAAGCCTCACTAAAGTATGGTCAAAGAAGTAGTCTTTGTCGATTTTCCCCCTCCAATCCCCCCCCCCCCACCAAGAATTGACCAAAAAATGTTTCTAAAAATCAACAAATGTCCTTGGTAGGGACAAAATCACAGGTCATTGCATAGTTGATCTAGATGTTCATGTTGGACAATTTTATGCCCTACAATTTTACTGCCTTAGAGTTAGAGTTTTTTTTTTTTTTAATTAAAAATATTTAGTCAATCAATCCTGAAAATAAACTCTTAAAGTTATAAAGTGAGAAATAAGAAAGAGTATTTACCACCTGTTTGACATTCCCCCACCACTATTTCATATGAGAGTTTTTGGAGAATTTTCTTGTTTTGTGTGTGTGTTTTGTCTTGTTTTGTGTTTTCTTTTTATTGTTTAGGTGATTTTCTATAAGAGGCAATGTTACTGGATATTTCGTTATTCACTGTCTTGATGAATTTTACTTGTCTTTTCTTCCAATAGCAACAAAAACCTTAGGAATTTTACAGGAAGAAAGGAAGTAAAATCATTTATAAATTATATTGATTAAAAATTACTCCTTTCCAAAGAAACATTATATTTATACCTTTTATATTCCTCTGGTGAGCATGCTGAAGGGATTCTCAGGTGATACAAATGAATGGGAAAATATTTGATGTGACTATTAAATTTTCACATTACACCACACTTATACAAGTTATTTATTTTAATGATCCATGTGACTTTGGTCTAATATGTTATACTTTTCTTCTCTCTTCAGAGAATATTAGGATTTATCAATTTTATTAGGATAGGCATGGCTTGCTACAGCTTCTCCAATACTATTTTGAGAAAAGGAATATGTTAACATATAAATACACTTTTATTAACAAGTACTGTAATTAGATATTAAATACACTAGAAACATATACCATATAAGCAGATTTATAAACGGATAATTAGAGTGTTAATTTAAAGGCAGAAGAATTGAGCAGTCATATAAAGAATTGCAAATTCATTCATCTATTTTTTTCAGTCTTCATTTAACATCTCACATCCAAGAATATGCATTGCAACTTTCTTTGGTCTAAATGGCTGCTTTAGTTTTTATATTACTATAAATGTAAACTGAAGATACATTAATTTGGAGAGGATAATTTACTTTGGTTTATACTATGTATTACAATTTGGGGTTCTATCTGACAGCAACTTACATTACACATAATTTCATCCCAGTTAATTATCATATATTTGAATGGGGAATATAGAATCATTTTAGATAGTAATTAAAAAACAACTTGAGATTAAAAACCAAATGAAACAAAATTCATGATTTGAATTTATAGAAGTCCTTCAAAAGAACATTTCAAATACCAGGTAATTGCATCTTTGATGCATGGCAAAAATTGTTCCAAAAAATGATGTTTTTAAAAACAAACACAAAATGGGTTTTGAAAAAGCCTATTTATGAATAAAAGATATAACATTAAAGTGAATGAAAGGTTTTCTTAAGGAGGCAAGATTATTCTCATTTTAAGATATTAAATGATCATATTTCTAATTTAATAATATTAATTTGATTTTCCATAAGATTTTCCTACACTTTAATTTCCTATTTGGAAGTAATAACCAGGATTCAAGATGAATTATTGTATTACCAAAAAGTTAAACACTGTACTTTTGTCCAATGACTGGCTGCAACAAAATCACAGCATAAATTTTACTTTTAGAGCTATCCAAGGATTATATTTTAGTTATACTTCTTAGTATAGAAAATAAAAGAAAACATGATTTTTTTCTAGCCATAAAAATTACTGAACAGTTAATTTGGTATTTCTGTACTCTTTTCCAGTAATACAAGGATAGAATCATGGAATATTACCATTTTGCTAGTTAAAATATGCATTATTTTAAGAGTGAGAACTACTATATATATTTAGAAAATGACAGTTTTATATATATACTTCCCTTTAGCATCTTTTAAATGTGTTCTGCAGAGATTTTCATATGTGACTAACTTAAAGAATTATTTTTCTCAATGAGGATCTTTCTGTAATTTTTGTATTATCTTCAACTACCCCACCCTAAAATAGATCCAGTAGCTTTTAGATCACATAAATTACCTAAAAAATCACCAGTATTGCAATGATAACAGAGGTAGAAACATCACTGACACATAAAGAATGATTACTTCAACAGATCCTTAAAAACTTAAATCTTAATTAATGATTAATGATTGTGGCAAGGTTTTATTGGTAGTGACATTTTTGTTTTATCTTGTTTTAATAATTCAGTAGAATTGTCACGTGTTCCAACTTTAGTTGAAGCAGAGATGGTAATACTATGTTGTCACATGTCAGAGCCTCATAGCTGGGAGGGATCGCAGAATATTGTGTTTCTTTATGGCTCAGAATATAACCAGTATTATTTAAAATTATGCTGTGAGTACCATTTTTCTAAACTGACTTAACAAAAGATATTTATTTATTTATTTATTTATTTATTTATTTATTTTGACAGAGAGATCACAAGGAGGCAGAGAAACTGGCAGAGGGGGAGGGGAAGCAGGCAGAGGAGGATGGGGGGGCAGGACCCCTGCTGAGCAGAAAGACCGGATGCTTGGCTCTATCCCAGGACCCCTGGATCATGCCCTGAGCCAGAGATAGAGACTTAACCCACTGAGCCACCCAGGCATCCCTTAACAAAAGATTTTTTTTCAAAGATTTTATTTATTTATTTGACAGAGATCACAAGTAGGCAGAGAGGCAGGCAGAGAGAGAGGAGAAAGCAGGCTCCCTATGAGCAGAGAGCCCGATGCAGGGCTCGATCCCAGGACCCTGGGATCATGACCTGAGCCAAAGGCAGAGGCTTTAACCCATTGAGCCACCAAAGCGCCCCAACAAAAGATTCTTAATAAGGAATTAGTTTGTGAGCCTAGAGATATTTGCTCAGGTATTTCATCTATTGTACTTAGTATTTCTTTTTTTATTCAATTTATACACTTTTTTGTTTTGAATCTGTAATGCACTCCAGTGATTCAAAACCTCAAAATACCCAAGAAAGGTATTTATTTATTAGTGAAAATCTTTCCCTTATTGTCTTACCTGTCTTTCATATTCCCAATCCATATCTTACCCCCAAAATAACTTGTGTTAGTGATTTCTTATATTTCTTTGTAGAACTCTTTAATATAGATACTGAGAGGAAAAAAAAAATCTTACTTTTCCATCATTTTGTCTGTTAACCTGTATCATATTATCCATACTGTTCTGAACTTTTTCATTTAACAATGTACTATGTTTACATTTAACATTTGTTATATAGGAACATTTAACAATGTATTCTATTTAACAGTATATTTCATTAAACACTATCCTATATCAGTAAAAAAATTACCCACATGCTTCTATCACTATGTGGATATAAATAGCTTATATATTTAACTTGTTTCCAATCTTAATGTATTACAAAAAATGACCTGAATAAACTTGAAAACATGTCACCTCACATATAAATAAGTACACTACCATGACAAATTCTGAGACGTGAAATTGCTCTGTCAAAGTGTGTGTTTTAAATTTGGTCAATATTAGCAATTTACTCTTTATAAGGTTTGCACTAGTTACAGTTTTTACCATCAATGTGAATATCATTCTCCCCAAAGCCTCATTAAGAGAACATATTGTCATCTGTAGAGATTTTTTTCCTTTTCTTTCCATTTTGAAAGTTTCTATTGAAGGTCTGTGTGAATATAAAGGCTCGGGTGACGTTTTCTTTCCTGGAGGTTATCTCCTCTAGGTATTGTTCCATGTTCTTCTGATAGTGTTGTGAAAGAAATCTGAGTCCCAATTGAATTAATTTCCCCCTCTCAAGGAGATGATATTTCTTTTTTCAGAAAAATTCTGTTCCCTTTCATTATGTGGATTTTAGTTTTTTTCTAACTGTGCAGATTCGTTATTATTACATTTTTAAATTATACTCTGTCCCATTATTTTAGCTTATATCTTTAAAGATTCCAGTTATATATATGTTATTTTTTTTTTGTCTTCTAAATCTGTTATTTATTCTGTTATCTCATTTAACCCTGGTTTTATTAGAATTCCCTTGTCCAGGGTCCCTGGGTGGCTCAGTGTGTTAAAGCCTCTGCCCTTGGCTCCAGTCATGATCTCAGGTCCATCAGCCTCTCTGCTCAGCAGGGAGCCTGCTTCCTTCTCACTCTCTACTTGCCTCTCTGCCTACTCGTGATTCCTACTCGTGATTTATAAATAAATAAACTCTTAAAGAAAAAAAAAAAAAGAATTCGCTTCTCCTTGGTTTCTCTTTTTCACCCTCCATGTCTATTACTGTGATAGCTACAGGTCTTTTTGTTTGTGCTTCATTCAAGTTTGTCTTCATTTCTGTTGATGCTGTGGTTAATTTTTCCTGCTTGCTTCTTAAACCCTGTCCATGCTCCCATTTTATCCCTTCCATCTTTCTTATCCTCTAGTCCTTGACTTTTGTTTTATTTTGTTTCTTTTCGTATTGTTGTCTTCCTTCATCAATGTATTTGTTTACTAAATTTGTTTCCTAATTAATGGGAACAGACATGGCCAAAGTTTATGTTTTCTCTATGGTAGTACTTTTTTTTTGATCTCTTTGTCAGTTGGTAGGTGCCTCTGTTCCTTTTCTTCTTGTTTTACTACTATTGTTTTTATAATAATAACATATCATTTCTTTTACTATATTATTCACCATTAGCTATGTTACATATATTTGGTCTAGCTGTTCTTATTAATTTCCTGTATATGGAAAGTTGTCCAGGTAATCTGCTAGATAGGAAAGTTTCTATTCACCAAAGAATAATTCTATCTCTGTTGCCATAGAGTCAGATTGTATTTTGTGTGATTCGTTGTACTAATGCTAAACCAAATCACTTGCATAAGAACATCTTCTGTCTTCCTTATTTACTATAGTTCCCACATTTCTGGTTGAAATCACAATTTCATATAATATTTCATTCATAATGAAATGTTATGAATCACAAGTTTCATATAAATATTTATAAATGTATTTTTCCTGGACTTTATTGAAATAAACTTTCCTAGTCCTGTCATTATCCACACCTCTCCCTATTCTCTCACTTATCTTTTGCCCAGTTGTAGGTAGTTTGGTACCATTTACACATAATTTGGAGTCTGTGGATTATATCTGCTTTTATTTCACACAAAATTGAGTTTCTAAGTTTATTTTTAATCATCTTAAGTGATTGTTGTTGTTTTTGTTTAAAATGATTTTCATGGTTAAAAAAAAAAAAATGATTTTCATGAAGAGGAGAGCCTGGGTGGCTCAGGGGGTTAGGGCTTCTGCCTTCGGCTCAGGTCATGATCCCGGGGTCCTGGGATCGAACCCCACATAGGGCTCTCTGCTCAGCGGGAGCCTGCTTTCTCCTCTCTCTCTGCCTGCCTCTCTGCCTACTTGTGATCTCTGTCTGTCAAATAAATAAATAAAATCTTTAAAAAAAATGATTTTCATGAGGAAAGGTGGGAAACTTACTACATGCCACGTCCATGCTTGAAATTTCACCCAGGTTTCTATTTTAATTTTTTTCTATTCTTGTCAGATCTGTACCTGTCTCTTTCTCACATCACCTGAGCTCAAATTCAGTAGAACTTTCAAAGTCTACTTCATAAAGGAAGTTGAAACCATAAGACTAGATACACACAGATTCTAGTTCTGTATTTAGATAACAAAATACTCAGACCTAAGCTTTCACAATCACCATTTAGGAACAATAATCACGCTGTTCTCTAGATTCAACTATCCCTTCAACCTTGAATCTACCCAATATTCTTGCATCAAGAAATTTATTGCTAATTCTTTGAGTGTATTCACTCTTTCCTTTTCTACTGCAGTCTTTCACATAGAGTTTAATTCTATTTCCCCTCCAGCGATGGTCCTAATATCCAGCTTTTTCTCCTTAACTTCAAATCCAAAATTCCCAAAGGAATTTTTTATATTTCATAATCTCATATTTCCAGGGAAACAGAAACAGATATAACAAAAATAACAATAGATATAGTGATTGCAAGGTGAGTGCAATTTTGTAGGATAGTCAGCATGTCCACATCTCTAGAGCAGGGCTTGATGTTGAACATTAGGGTTAAAGTCCAACCCATCACTATCTCTCACATGAACTATTGCTGCAACCTTTGAACTGGTTTCCCAAAGCAAAACCACCTCAATTCTTTCTTCCTCCCGGCAGACACAAGTGCTACTTATGTTGCAGGATTTCTGCTCCTTTGGTGCCCACAGTTCTTGGTCACAGGGTTTCAAAGATTGAAGAGGTAGACCAGATGAAGAGTGATGGGCAACAAAGCAGTTTTAATTGAGCAATAGTAAAGTGAGAGTGCAAAACTCCCTAGAGGGCAGAGATCTGAGAGGGTTTCCGCTGGAGTTTCTAAGTCAGGGGTCTTTATGGGCTTGTTGGCAGGCTGTTTTAATCTGATTAACCATCCCTGAGCCTCTCACCCAAACAGGTTTTTGTCACCTGTCACATGGGAAGAAATGGAGGACTCCTTTCAGGGTGGTGTAAAATCCTTTAAAGGATGGTTTCCTCTTGCGGTGTTGGTGGTGGGGGAAACTTTGTCCCTGCCTGCCTGCCTTCCAACTATCCTTCATCACTTACATATACAGTTCAGCACACCACTCTTGTATATAAACACTATGTTGGTAGAATAAAGACTAACAGTCTAAAATTGAATAAATTATTTGAGTCCCACCTATCCCTCTAGCAACAACTAGTACTACTCTCCTACTTGCCCTTCATTCCCGAATCACAGAGGATTATTTCCTCACCTAATATGTCTTATACTCACTTGCCTTGGGACTTCCACACACACTGTTACCTCTGGTTGTCCATCTCTATTACTTTACCTAGAAACTGCTATCATAAAACTCATCATTTTTTTAAAGATTGATTGATTTGAAAGAAAGAACACAGCAGGAGGAGGGGCAGAAGAAGAGGGAGTAGCAGATTCCCTGCTGAGCTGAGCAGGGAGCCCAGAGGGACCCTGGGCTCAATCCCAGGACCCTGAGAACATGACCTGGGCTGAAGGCAGATGCTTAACCGACTGAGCCACCCAGGTGCCACCAAATAATCAGAAATCGGAGTTGTTGCTTTGTACTCATTGTCTTTTGTTAACAACTTTGATTGTAATTTTATGTTGAATGCACTTTTTTGTAATGTTTATTATGCCCACTAATCTAAAAGCCCAGGGAAACAGATTGACATCCTTTTTCTTACCACTACTTCCCTAATACTTTATATAAAATTTGGCAGGAGCTTAACAAATTTTCTAGAATTGAAGAATGACCAAATAAATGAATAAATGATTTGTGTCTTCTACCTAGAGAAAGTCTTCAACTTCTGAAAGCACTTTTAAATAATTAGATATATACATTCAGGAGGATAACCAGTATAATTTATCCTAGATCCAATCACTTTTATTAAAGAAATGTAACATTGAAGTATCATATTAAATAATTGCATTTATACCAGTAATGAATAACCAGGAAACTATATAGACTATAGATGTTGAAGGCTAGGTGTAGTTTCTATTATAAGAAAATAGGAGAACAGAGAAATTTTAGTTTAAATAACAACCATGTCCAAAATGTGGAGTAAGTCTTACTTTGATGTCTTACTAATGGTTAAGATCACCACAAGTCTTCAGTAGCTGAAGGTTCACAACTATGGATGTTTTTTGGTAACTGTAGATCATAAAACATTGATTCTATAGTCAAAAGCATATTTTCACAACTTAGTCTAGCATTTATCATCCATTTGATACTGAGTCAGTTACTTAGTCTCTTTAATTTATTATTTATTGCTTATCACTCCAGGCCAGGATTTTTCAGACATACGGAGTATCAGTAAATAGGATAATAATGTACTTAGCTCAAAGTTTCTGCAAGGAATAAATGTTTAGAATGTTATCTGATACATGATTAGCACTCAAAAATGCTGACAAATTCTATAGACCCCCAGGATGCTGAGAATTTGGAGTTTATATATAGTTGTATCAAGTTCTCTTAAATATGTTCTGATATAATCATATTCTGTCCCCTTATTTTTACCTACCCACACATACATTATAACTGTTGGATGTCTTCATTGTTTTGTATTTTTCTAATCTCAGTTTTTTTTTTATTTGTTTGGTTTTGTTATAACTTGCTTAAAGTCTATTTTGGAACTAGGTTTGGTATCAGTTAAGTATGAGAAACACCAAGTAAAATTTCACCTTTTAAAATTCTTGGTTAATATCCATTTATCCAACCTATCATGACAAGATTGACAATCACTTTATTTTGTGTTTCCTCCAAAACCAAAACTAATCAAGCACTCTAAAATGACTTTCTCATAAAATTTACATCCATTCCTAGTCCACTTTATTGACTATTAGAGAAAGGTCCTCCATGACATTGACCTTATTAATAGGATGTCTAGTATATTAAGAACCTAAGGAGGTAAGGGTCCTTCATTACCACAATAAGAAAATAAAACTTCCGGGGCACCTGGGTGGCTCAGTGGGTTAAAGCCTCTGCCTTCAGCTCAGGTCATGATCCCAGGGTCCTGGGATTGAGTCCCACGTCGGGCTCGGCTCGGGATCTTTGCTCAGCAGGGAGCTTGCTTCCCCCTCTCTCTCTGCCTGCCTCTCTGCCTACTTGGGATCTCTCTCTCTGTGTCAAATAAGTAAATAAAATCTTTAAAGAAAAAAAAAGAAAAGAAAACTTCCTCACAGCTGTTTTAGCCATGTAATACTGCCAGTGTCTCTACCATAAATAAAAAAAGTACTCCTTCAGCATCTAAGAGAGTTAAAATGAACTGACAAATCATATCATCTTAGAAACTTTAGAGCTTATGTTTTAGGATGAAATCATCTTAATATCATTTACTTAAAAAATGAAATGATATCTAGATATTTTATATCAGGGCATGTAACTTTATGGGCAAAAATAATATTTCACACCTAAATTGTTAATTCACTAGTTTTCTAAATGTATTGTTCCATTTTGGGTGGATAAGAGATAGTATTCTTTGGACTAAAAAAATTATGTATGTCCATTACATTAAGCTTATATCAACACTATTTAGGATAATACTTATTTTGTGTGGAATAAAAATAATTATTTTTATGTTTATGTAATTTCATGTAGGAAGAAAAATAGGAATGCTTAAGTATATCTCAAAAATACAATGGGTATGGGTGGTAATTCTATTATGATTTAATCCTCACCTGGGGGAGATCCTTTTTAGGCTCTAAACTTTTAGAATCAGAGATTTCTTAGTGCAATAATCACAGCTAGATATACTGAATCAGTCTTACATGGATTATTTCACAGTTAAGTTAAGCACTTCTGAAAGTTAAATTAGCTCTTTCAGGCTGTTAGAGACCATTTAGAAAATCACCATTTCTTTGCAATAATGGCAAAGTGTAAATGAAATGAGTCTATTAAGTCCACAGGTCTGTGCTTGATGTGATTGGAAAAAGTGACAGTAGCATGTGTAAAAGGAATGCTGGGCCCTTTGAGAAATCAAAATAAAAAACATTAATGAATCAGATTAGATTGCGGGCAGTCAGTTTAGGTGGGATTAATGCACTTTTTTAAATGAAAAAGCAAGTTACTATACTCTACCAGAACCTACTTAAGCAAGCAAACCAAAAATAAACTCCAACCAGAGCAGAAAGAAAAACAGGAAGAAAGAACTAAGCCAAGGTATGTATTACTTAATAACTGATTATAAAACTATTGATACATAACGAGTACCTATATTTATATTTATGTGTACACAGTAAAAGAAAGTAGTAACGGAAGTGAAAGGAGAAACACTGGTCTTTCAACCTGGAGGGTTTTTTTTTTTTCTGTAAGTATAATTAAAACTTTACATCAGCAAAATAGAGAATATGGAGTTTATATTTTATTTAGAAAGGTAGAAAAGTTTTAGAATGTTTGAAAACACCCAAATGTTTTTGAATTAGTTGTCAACCATCAGATAACTTTTTTCCAGAATCTGCCAGCCATTGTTTAGCATTTTTCAAAACATATCAGAAAATCTAGTTCATGGTTTGTTTTTAATTTCAATTCCACAAAATAATCACTCTCTTAAGAACTCAGATATATAGTAAACTGATGATCATCTTTTGTACATTGATTTTGTGTACAGAATGTTCTTTTCCCACATTATTTTATGGGTTAATTACATCATATCCTTCACATATTAACATAAATATCACTCCCCCCCCTCAAAAAAAAATCTCTGAGTTAGATTTGGTTTAGGTCTTTCTGTAATAATCTCTCATGTCAATCTTGACTTTTCTTTGGTCATTATTATAATTGTATTCATACATACATGATATATACTTACTACCTAAATGAATGAAAGAATAGAGAGGTCTAAGTAGCATTTAATATCAGATTGAAAGTAGTGCATTAGACAATGGACATTTTCCTCCCAGAATTTATCAGGTAGCTATTAAGCAATGTTTTCTTGGAAGGAAGTTGTTGTCATTTGATAGATGTTAAACATTTACTGTTTATATATGCTTCCTACTTTGTGTTTATAAAAATCATTAAATCACAATACTATTTTTTCACTGTCATAACTGATAAATAATTTTGATATATATATTTCCATTTTTGTTGTTTTATACTAGAAGGTATTTGCCAAATTAATCACTTTATAATTATTTATTTCATGATGAGTAAATGCTGGTAATATTCTGACTACCTATTATACATATTTCAGTTTCAAAAATGTGACAGGAAAGCCACCAACATAGAATGCATTAACATTATTCTCAAATTTCTTTATAATTTAACTAAAATTTTAAGTTGGAGTTGAATATGCCCCTTACAATGCCTTTGCTTTTTTGAGAAGGCATTACATTTTATTCAAACAATTATGTGCTATTAAGTAAAGAATGAATTAGCAAGAAAATTGTACCATTAGTAAAATTTAAGTTCTTAATTTCACATAATAAATGATGATAACCTTTTTATTATGGCATTGAAATTTAAGATTAGAGACGTCTCATTTACAGCTAAAATGGATTTTAGTTATGTTCTTTTATTATTGAGTCTAATAATGCTTTAATTTTAGCTGTGGTTCTGAGAAAAATAATAAAGAATACTTAAGCAAATATTAAGGTAGGTGTCCCAGAATAAATTTTCAAAATTTATTCTCATAAATAATTAAGGCATATAAATCATTTTTATAAAAAATGGAAAATAAAAATATGTATATATGTCTTAAATGCATTATCTTTTGGACTCTTACACAGTTTTGTTGTTATTACCCAAAGATAGCCTCATGTAATCCACCTGATTAGCCCTTGGCTTTTTTAATCTGTGTGTCTTAGTCTGTGCATTCAACTCATGTTGTCTGTCTCTGTGTATACAAAGCTCAAAGACAGCACTATAGGTGGCTTTATATTGAAGATGGGTAATCGTTAAAGGAGTTAGAATAAGCACTGATGGTTAATAAGAGCAAATTCTCTTGTGTCAAAATCAAATATATATCACCAGTCCTTTTCAACCTGCAGTTTATCGATGAGTTGGAGGAAGTCATTGAGAACATTTGAATCTCATTTTTGAGTAACAGGAGTTTGGAACGCATGCTCCCTGTAACCAGTACCACAATGCCTTGTAGCCTATCCATTACAGTCCCCATCAGATTGTCCATCATCCAAAAATGCCTATCCTGTACTTTCCGTATCTCTCTTACTCAAATCTCATTTTCCATTGTTGTTTTTTTTCTTTCTCTCCTTCCATCCTTCTTTCCCAAGTAGTTCTCCTGTGTCCCTAGAAATTCAGCTTCTGTCAGTAACAAATCACTTTATGTCTTCAAACTTTTTTTTTTCCAAATACTCTTCTGTTCTTTGTGCCCCAAATGACTTTTGGCCATCTCTTGAAGACAGTTTCTTCTACAGCTTTTTCAGGTGATGGGTGTCCAACCCACACCTAACTCACACAGCTCAGTACTCAATGTGACAGAGAAGTGTTCATTGTTTCTCATTAATACTTCACTGCTGAATGTATCACTTGTTTTCTCAAAAATCCAGAGTCTCTATCATCTACGTATCTATCATCTATCTATCTATCATCTTTTTTACTCTTCTGGAAAAAATCTCAGTCCTGGCTGTAATTAAATATTTGTGTACATTTTCACTGCAATTGAGAAGCTAAATGTTGCTGAAGAAAATTATATAAATGTGTTAAATGAACTTCCTTAAATATGAAAACCACAACCTCAAAAGCACCTCAAACTCCCATTCTCTTTATATTGCTTTAGTAATATCATCTTTTTTTTTTCTAAAATGATCTAAAACCCCCTCTCTTTTCTCCAACATTCCCCACAGACATCGTTCTTAGACGATGACTTATCATCATCACCTCTATCATTATTATTTAAACTCTAATTTCTGTAAGGAATCATGTACTGTTTGCAGAGGGATTATGTTAGAGCTGGCATTGTATACATGGACAATATGGTATCTACCATCATAGAGATATAAGTAAGTAAAGAAGATGTTACAACGTAATATGAAATTTTTATTTTATAAACACATTTTTTTATAATAAGCTAATATTTACCTTTACCACTTTGTGAATTATTTGGTCCAATTAGACATATAGTAGAACCACAGGGAAATATTAGTGTAAGTATGTTTGTAGGCAGATGACTGAGAACCTTGGCTGTTCTTTAGAACACAGCACATGTGATGCATAGCACAAGAAGGTCTGGACAATGTGAGCCCAGTGAGAATGTCTCACTCAGGACCCAGATGTGATGGAATAAGGTGGGGAAGAAATTGCATGACAGAGAACTGAAGAAAATGGAGAAACTAGTGAAAGGTAAAAAAAAAAAAAAAAAAAAAAAAATGCCCTCCACATGATTTCCTTACAGTGTGTGTTTTCTTTTACTTATCTTTTTTTTTTTTTTAAGGATTATATCTTCAATAAAGAAAGAGCAAGATGAAAGAAAGAAGCAAGGAAAGAAAAACAAGAAATGAAGGAAAGGTAAGTAAATAAGAAGAGAGATAAAGGTAATCCTCAGGAGGGGTAGTTCAGAGGCTCAGTCAGTGAAGCACCCAACTCTTGATCTCAGCTCAGATTGTAATTTCAGAGTGAGTTTGAGCCCTGCGTTGGGTTCCACACTGGGCATGGAGCCCACTTTAATAATGATAATGATGATAATAATGATTATCATTATTATTTTCAGGAAAATCACTAAGGTCAATTTAAAAATTGATAAGGTTCTCTTTACTTGTTTCTTAGCAGTATCTTAAGACTATAAGCATAGGTATTTAAAGTTTCAATTTTAATGTTGTAGATTACTTAAATAAAATGAAAATATCTATCAAATATCAGGGTATGTAATCACACTGAGATAAAATTAAGAAAAAAACTGCAGACCATTATAGGTAGTTAGTAAAACACATGGCTAATATTGCTATATCGCTATTCAAATTTTTCCTGACTGTATGCTCCCTAGACTCGACTCTATAAAGCCACTTATCAATATATTGCTTGCTATGAATTACAATAATGCAAGGTAAGTATTTAGCAGTAAGATCAACCAGGGAACAATGTTGACAATTACTCACGTTGTTTGCTTACAGAAGGGACTTGGAGGCTTCTTACATCAACAGCTCTTTCTGAATTTCTAACCAGTTTTCTGATTGTGATGTACCATGCTAATAAGTGACAAATTTCCAATCAATTTACAATTAGAACTAAAGGGAAAGATTATGCATTTCTGTCTAGTTTATCCATTAACAAAAGAGTGGAAAGGAGTTAGGATCAGAGATTCCCTCCTCCCTCACTTTTCAACTATTGGGGCATTAAACCAAGAAATTAGCGATCAAAACCAGTGTTACAAAATGAGTGGCTTTTTAAAAATGAAATCTCCCTTCTATTCCATGGAACACTGAATAAGAAAAGAGGTGAACAAAAGACATTTTTACAAAGTCCAGAGATATAACAAGGGAAGTATATTACAAACACAATATGAGGTTGGGGGATTGAATATTAAAGTAGTTTTGGGGATAGCAGCAGTTTTTAATACTGGATGGACATTAGAATCACCTGGGGGAGCTTTTAGAAATACTGAAGCGTGTGCCTTGCCCCAGAACAATTAAATCAAACTGTTCATGGACATGTGGATATTAAGCATTAGTATTTTTAAGCCCTCCCTCCATAACTGTAAAGTTTGCTCCGTGCTGAGAATCACTGAAATAGAACATAGCAAAAAGGTGGTTTGCCCTACACATGAAGCAAATAATAATGTCTATCTATTCCATTTGCTTTGATTTTTGAGTATTCTTTGTTTAGAGATTAATTAAATTTGGTTCTGGTCCAGTCCAAACTTACATTTAAATATTCTTCACATATAAATTAAAGGAGTGTTTTACTATTTCTAGAAAGAGCCTAGCAGTTTAGTTTACAATATCTAGGAATTATACCTTGGGAATGAACTCTGGAGCCTTACCTTCTTAAAAGAAGAGCTTAAAGACAGGGACATCAAGAACAAAGCATTATGTCTGTAATTAGCATTTATTTTGTAACATTTATTAGGGGTCAAATCTGTAACTGAAAAATGAAGACAGAAAGCCATCTCATTCACTTAGCATATGTGCATCCTCAAAACTGAAAAAGAGCCAAATTGAGCATCTAGATTAACATATGTGCCTCTAGTATTGCTAACAGCACTGTAAGAATAGATACATCCCAGACCAATCATAGATGAGACTTGAGTTCTCAACTATTAGAAGCATGGTTCCATTTCTATTCTAATACCTTGCAAGGCTTACAAAACAAAGGGATTCTAAACAATGCCAGCCTCTGCGTTTTCATGATTAGCATTGTTCTCCTTTGGGAGCAGAAAATATAATTCAGTCACACTTCAAGGCCCAGATGCTTTGCTGATACCAGGCATCCCAGACCACCTGTTTTCACAGGCTCATATGCACTTTAGTCTGTCATTCACGGATGCCCCTTGCACATATTTGGCACTTTGCTTGCCCACTGCCTTGGCAGTTTTCCAAAGACGAGTAAGTACATCGCACTTTACAATTTCTACATGCAATGCTTTCCAAATTCAGTTAAGTTACTCACCATCTCTGTAAGCATTAAAAAGGCATTATAACCACTGTAAATTGCATAGGCCAAAATAATTCTACTTAAAACCCATTAATCCAAGGATTTTAAAAGGGATTACATATGATTTTAACAAATACCTCATATTAATTGCATATTCACAAAACATTAAAAAAATAAGATGACTTATCATTTGGGCGTTCATTAATTCTGGGAGCCACAATGTACGAAACATAGCAGGAATGAATTCTCTGTAATTTTTAATTCTATTCTTTTGTTAGATCCCCAATACCAATTAAGAACATGTTAAAAAATAAAATGAACAAATAGCAACCTTAAAGAATTAACCTGGTTTGTGTTTGTTTTTGTTTTTGTTTTTGTTTTCATTTCAAAGGCTGTGACTACATCCAGGGATTCTTGGTGAAAGCTGGCAGTTCTTTTCAGGATGTACAAATTTGAACATGTGCTACATTTATAGAGAGAAAAATAAGGCCTATATGCAGAATCCACTTTAAAGTAAAATGCCTATTGTGACTAATTTATTTTTCAAAAAAATGTTTAATTTTGTAATATAATGGATTCTTAAGTATTAGCCAAAATGAACAAATAAAACAAGAATCATTACTTGTAGTAAGTAATTGGATCTTAGAGCCATTTAGGAAAACTACAAAGCACTCAACACTGTAGTTTCCAGGTGGCTTAGGCAGCAAGCTATTAGGCAATATCCACATGCTGAACATTCAGAATTACAGCATACAAAACACTGGCTAGGCAACTAAAATGAACTCCAGGAAACAAACTGAGAGTTTTAGAAGGGAGGGGGGTGAGGGATGGCTTAGCCCGGTGATGGGTTTTAAGGAAGGCAAGGACTGCATGGAACATTAGGTGTTATATGCAAACAATGAATCATGGAACACTACATCAAAAACTAATGATGTACTGTATGGTGTCTAACATAACATAATAAAAAAAATAAGTAAACTGGATGTCATAAACATTGTACACTTTTGCAGTTAAAAGGAAAATGTTATGTAAATACAACATAAAAAATGGATACTGAGTCATATATTTTCAAAAATACATTTAACAAATGATCTGCAAATCAGATATCTGCTAAACTACAATGACATAAAGACACATTAAAAACTCAAAAAAAAATGATAAAGTGTATGAAGTCCAATAAGAGTAAGAAAAGTAAAGAGCTCATGTTTTTGGTGATGAAATGCATGTAGATCCCCCACACCTCACCCATTCCCACAGATGGCATTTGTGATGAGAATATAAAAAGAGTATATTTAAAAAAACAAAAACAAAAACAACAATAACAAAAAAACACTTTTCTAATTGCAGGGGAGGTGTTGCACAACTCAGAAATAACTAGCTCTTTTATTCTGAAAAATATTTTTTAGGCCTTTTTAATGAGTAGTATGTCCTCCCCCTTTGCCCATCTGTCTACTGGGAATAGGATGGGAGTATTTTCCACACACTTCCAAATTGCACTGCTTGAATAATAAATTAACAAGACATTTTATTTTCTCCATGACCAAGAGAAGACACAAACTTTATGGGTGACCTGGAATAGGGGGAGAAGCAGAGTTGGGATGGAGAATCGGGAGAGACAGTTGGATGTTCAGCTGTTTGACAGCATCCTGGGCTAAAGGAGGTACGCAGCAAGGGAGAAATATCTCATGCCAGAGACAACCATAGAATGGTTAAGAACAACAATGTCTTATATTTATTTTTCAATTATCACCTGTGCTTTTCTGGAATATGTCTCTATTTCTCTCAACTTCAGAGACACAATGGTCATGGTTCCGTGGTTTGTGCAATTCAAGAGAAAGCACTTGGTGTATGATGAAGTCCTAAAGAGACAAAACAGCAGCAGATGCTCTGAGGACAAAAGGTAGGACCAGACAATGGAGAAGAAAGCTGTTCTGCATGCAGATTCAGAGAAGATATGAGGTACTCCCTAAAAACACCAATAGGAGTTTATATGTGGAGGAAGGCTGGTAGGAGGCGGGTACCAAAGAGAGCTACATGGAGAGAAGTTACCCAAAAATTCTAGAGAAGGCACTGGACCTCTTAACAATATGTAGGATGAGGACTTCAATTATTTATTTTGAAGGATTGTTGACATCTTGGATACTAAAATATATGTTCTCTGATAAGGGCTATCACAGAGTACAGAGTGTATTGAGGGATCAGAAAACATGTAGATGTTTTACTCCAATGTCTATAAATGGAAGAGGATGTAACCAGATCTGCAGCTCTACCCCACCTCCTCCATTTGTAAGACAGGTGGTATCAAAGAAGAGAATGATGCTTTCTGGGACATGTTTTTCACCTATTAAATAAGATTAAGAATACCAACTTCATTGGATAGGTGTGTACAACAAATATGTTTAAAACACCTGGCATATTATAGACATGGAATAAGTCTTAGTCCCTTTTTCCTAACTGTCCTATACATCCTGCTTTCCAATAAGGACGCTAGGAGACAGAAGCATTGATTCCAATTAGAAGTCAAAAAGTTCTGTGGAAAAATTGGTTTTGAATTAGGCCTTGAAGTTTAAGTATGTAAAAGTACTTTTAAGTATGGATTTAATGGAAAGTGGGCATAATATAATTACAAGGGAATTACAAGTATATGTAGGAGTGTCCTTAAATGCAAGAAGTGTTCATCAAAGAGGCTATATGGTAGTATAGTTAAAATTGAGAATTGGTTGTGTGGTGGGCAGGGTTTGGGCCCTGTGATCTTTTCCCACTGGTGTTGTGGCTATGCGAATGACGCTTTACAACGGAGAAGAAGGCAGAAGAGTTCTTCAAAGAAGGGCAGTGGGAGAAGCACTTGACCCACCATTACTGGCTTTGAAAATGGAGGAAGCGAGCCGTGTGCCCAAAAATGCATGAAGCGTCTAGATGCTGGAAACATCTCTCAGCTCACAGCCAGCAAGAAAATGGGGCCCTCAATCCTACAACCATATGGAACTGAATTTTGCCTCAGAAAATCAAGAAATGAATGCAGCTCGCTGACACCTTGACTTTAGCCTGCTTAGAATAATAGAGGACTTCTGACATACAGAACTGTTACATACTGTTTGAGGCAATAAATTTGTAGTGGTTTCTGAAGCAGCAGTAGAAAACCAGTAAAAGACATGAGGTGGGAATAACAGAATGGAATGGTAGAGAGATATTGAATACAAGTTGTCTCCTGGTGCTAGTGGACGTGAGAGAATCGTTATGGTGCATGGCAGTGCCCTTGTGTCTTTTTCCCCCTCACAAATATTTATTTAGAAATACTCAAGAAACATTTTTCTTTCTGGTTCACAATTTCTGGTTAAGTAGTTTGTTTGGGATCGCAATGTTACATTCGTTAAATGGTGTTAAGAGTAAAGACAACAAAATATCCCATGTTTGGAATGACACACTACAAAGATCAAAAGGCATTCACCATAAAGAAGTTTCTCAAAATCTAGTAGCAAGTATGAGGAAAAGATTCCTACAAAATGACACGCTTGCCTTTACTTTTCCTACAGCATATAAACTGGCTTTTCGGTCATGGTAATGAAGGGGAGAATTGTTTGGTCCCGTATTAAAACTCCCACAGAACTTCTACTACCAACTGATGTAAGAACATTAGGGTTTGAAGCCAACAGCCAGGAAAGAATTCTTGAGACTTCTTTTGTGCAAAAAGGTGGTTTTATTAAAGTTTTATAAGCTTTACAGGACCCATGGGCAGAAAGAGTTGCACTATGGCCACGAGTAGTGGCTCATTATCTTTCACATAGGGAGGGGGTTAGGAAGAGTGTACGTCTCTAAGGGATTTGGAAACAAGGTTTCCAGGACGTTGAGGGGGCTAGCTATTGTTGGGAAAAGGTCATTTATTAAGACCTAATAAAACTTTAGTCATGAGATCTTTGAGATGTAAATTGGTGGGCCATATGATTAGGGGGTAATTGCCAACAGGTATTTTGAGAGGTAGTGATAAAGGAAGTTTCCAAAGGAATTTTTACATGTTAAAGTAGACTTACAGGATCCTGGAGCTGGGGGTTGGGGGGCGGTGTCAAGCCAAGATTGCCTTTGCCCTTAGCAAGGCGTTAACATGGAAACAGCTGAGCTCCTGGAGGAACGTTATTCTGCCCATTTCAAGGACTTGTCAATGGGCAGTAAGGGAATTTAACAATTTTTCTTCTGCTTTTGTTTCCCCCATCACCAACAATGCGTTCTTTCACAAGTCATGTTGCCCTGGTATTGTGGGTGGCACAGGGTATTTGCATCAGAGCAGAATGACAAATTTAAATTTCAAAACAAAAAAGTTTATAATTATTACCTATGACCGGTGAGATCTTTGAAAAAGATTCCTCTGTCTTTCATAAGTATCTGGTGGTTTTCTAGAAATCCAACACTTCCAGCCAGCACTCTCCTGTTTTTTACGTTAATATGCTTATAAGCATTCTAAGGTAATGTGAGGATGGGTTACAAGATCTGATCTTGAAAATCATGAACGTAGGCTAATCAGTGAAAACCACAGTAATTTCTACGCCCTATAGGGACTGCAATTCATGTTTTCCTCTTTAGTGTAAATCAGTTTGTGATGCAAAACCATTGGATAAGCTTCGTTCGGGATCGGTGAGTCAAAGATGCACAAAGGGTGCCTGGGTGGCTCAGTAGGTTAAGTGTTGGACTTGATTTGGGCACAGGTCATGATTTTCGGGTCATGAGATCAAGTCTTGTGTGGGGCTCTGTGTTCAGTGGGGAGTCTGCTTGAAATTCTCTCCCTTTCTTTCTCCCTCTGCCCCTCCCTCTGCTCATATGTGGCCTCTCTCTGTCTCTCAAATAAATAAGTAAATCTTCAAAGTAAATCACCAAGTATCATTCATGTAGGTTTGCTTCAATCTATATCTTTAGAGATTAATTAGAACTTTTCTCATTTCTCTTTATTTTTCTACATAATATTGAGTAACAGAAGGCAGCTAAATTGCCCCCTATCTGCCAGAATTTAAACTAGATTCTTCTATTATTGAAGAGATAACAATGGGTTAAACTTTAGCAGAAATCCAGGCAGATGTCTGTGGAATTCTTTTCATAACATTTCATCCTTAAGCTGCTTTCTTAGGTGTCAGAGATGGGTTTCGACTCTGTGTTCTCTAACATCTTTCTGTTTTGCTCTAATCTCTCTCTAAATGTATTCTTTTAAACATCTCCTAAAAGGGACTGCTTGTAAATGTGCTTTTCTATTGCTTTCCTTTTCTTCTACTCCAGTTTAAGCTCCCACCTTCCCATCCTGTTACCATTTTGTTAGTTCATCATTTCTGTATTGCAGAATTGTCTCTTTCTGCTTTGTTTCAAATTGCATGACCCTGGATTCCATTCTGTTGCTAAAATGATGTCCCTAAAATCCAAATCGGTGAAGTGATTCTTGAACAAAGCCCGCTACCTACCGAGTTAAATTTCAACTCTTTGCACAGCATGCAAGGACACTTGTACACTTGCTCTTTTTGCTCTTTGCTCTTATCCCTCGTACACATCCCGAAAAACATGCCTCTGGAGGTGTAGTCGTATCAACTACTTACACGTCTGCAAAGGGAATAGGGCTTTCCCAGTCTTCCCTGCATTTGAAGAAATCTGTTTTGGAGTTTTTGTTTGTTTCTGGCCACAAAATTAACCTTTCTTTTCTCTTAAGTAAATCATATTCTTTTCCTAAAACAAACAAAACAAAACAAAATTTGCTGATACTTGACTACTTCTGAAAGCCGTCCCTGGATTCCTCTCTGTGTACTCAACATCCCTTGTTTTCGTTGATTTTGGTACATACCAGATATCATTATAATGGAAAAGTGTTCCATATTCCAGTTTTCTGAGGCCAGAGACTATGTTTTTCATTATCTTTTCTCAATTCTGGATATAGATCCAGATTGGTACTTAAATAAATGAATTAGTCAATGGATTAACAAAATGAAATAAAATTATTATTTCATTCCTTGTCAAAGAGTGAGATGAGACATGACCTTTTGTGGAACGTGTCTAAAATCCTTATGAAATATATACATTTCCCCCCAGATTAAGAGCCATTTCATACTGGTCCTGATAATCTACCATGTTACCTTCCATAAGAAAAGAACAAAAGAGGAAAAAGAGGTTATAAATCCCATAATAATTTTCTTTAATTTGAATCGGGGAAATTTAGGTCTGCTTTTTGCTGTTGTTGACCTAAAATTTTAGTCTCCATTTTTGCTAGATGTTTGCGGGGTAAAGACAAATAAAGGATGCATTTTTTTTTTAATTTTATTTTGGTGGGAGAGTGAGGGTGTTAGAAAATTCATTCTACTATCCTGTTCCAAGATTAAAAGTCCAAAAACCCTTTGGAAATATTTTTATCTATAAAATGGCATAGTGATACTTCACTTAGAAACTGTTGTTAAGCTAAATACTTATTAAAGCAAGCTAAATGTAAGCTAAAGTTAAGCTAAAAGCTTATTAAAAAAAAAAAAAAGCTTAGTGTCTGGCTCAAATAGCATTCTCTATCTTGACTATATATGTATCATTTTCTTATTAATTTAAAAAATATTTCTGTTTTAGTTTCGTTGTATTTATTATTTCCAGTGTAAAAACCTCAAATATCATTTTTAAATAAATAAAACAAAAATGAATGAATTCATAAATTGTTAATAAATAATTTTACATGATTATACTAAGACATTTAGGAATTCTAAATGTCTAATTAAAGGCTATTTATAGCAAACATTAAAAATATTTTCTATTTTCTATTGATAAAGAAGATGTGGTATATATACACAATGGAATACTATGCAGCCATCAAAAGAAATGAAATCTTGCCATTTGCGACAACATGGATGGAACTAGAGGGTATCATGCTTAGCGAAATAAGTCAAGAGGAGAAAGACAACTATCATATGATCTCCCTGATATGAGGAAGTGGTGATGCAACATGGGGGCTTAAGTGGGTAGGAGAAGAATCAATGAAACAAGATGAGATTGGGAGGGAGACAAACCATAAGTGACTCTTAATCTCACAAAACAAACTGAGGGTTGCTGGGGGGAGGGGGGTTGAGAGAAGGGGGGTGGGGTTATGGACACTGGGGAGGGTATGTGCTTTGGTGAGTGCTGTGAAGTGTGTAAACCTGGCGATTCACAGACCTGTACCCCTGGGGATAAAAATATATGTTTATAAAAAATAAAAAATTAAAAAAATATATTTTCTATTTTCTATAATATTAAATAAAAGAATAATAAAAATAAGAGAAAATTTTAATTTCTGCCGTTACCACCTCCTCTCAGCATTTTATCATATTGGTCTCCTGTTTCACCCATTTGTCTATCTATCATTTTGTCATCAAATTGATCTCTCTAAAGTATGCTTATGATATTGACAACTCTCTTTTTCAAACTATCCATGATTCTCTGTTACATATGAAAAGATACCCCAGCTTCTGTGTATGGCGTTAGCATACCTTAATCAGCTGGTCTCTGCCTGCCAGCTAGACACACCTGTGCTAGTTCCCTCTCTGCACCAGTCTTTTAAACTACTTGCAGTCTCAAAACATTGTAGGGTATTTAGCCTTAACCTCTATACACAGGATCTCATTTCCCTGAAGAGCCCTCTTTATCACCACTGACCCACATTAGCATCCAGGTACTGCCTGTCAATCTTCTACTTTTTAAAGTCACACCTCAAGTTTTATCATTCAGTGGCTTTTCCCTAATCTCCAAAAAGAATTAGATGTTCATTCCTCTTTGCACGATGTCATCTACCTCACGCTTTGTCTCATTGTCTGTTCTTAGCATTTTTGTCTTTGTTTTTTTTTTTTTTAACTCTACTTCTGATGCAGTACAATAAGCTGTTTCCAGAGTAGACATACTTTTTCCAGATTCATCTTCATATAAATGCAATAACAAAGTTTGACACATCATTTTATTGCATACCATTTTCTAGCAAAAAAGAGTATGAGAATAAATACTTAAGTAGCATAAAAGATCAGAACAGTCACATAAGAAAAGAAAAATGAAGGGGTGCCTAGGTGGCTCAGTCATTAAGTGTTTGCCTTCAGCTCAGGTCATGATCCCAGGGTCCTGGGTTCAAGCCCTGCATCAGGCTCCCTGCTTGGCAGGAAGCCTGCTTCTCCCTCTCCCACTCCCTCTGCTTGTGTTCCTTCTCTCACTGTGTCTATCAAATAAATAAATAAAAATCTTTAAAAAAATAAAGAAAAGAAAAATGAAGCACAATTCTGAATTGGTTACAACTGCATTTCTTGTTAAAATATGTTGAGTTAAAATTTTCCAATTTTTGCATATCCTAAACAGTGAGTTCCTCTAAAACAGTTCTTTCTAAAAGTATATGCATTTTAACAGAATATTTTCATTTAATTGTATAAGATAATGTAATGGTATCTAACATTTAAATATATGCATATTTATCATGTATGTGTATTATACTATATTTCACCTGTGTTTGTGTGTATAAACCTAGAAATTAAGAAATATATATTATTTTAGGAAAATTCTGTAACATCCAGTTACAAAAAAATATTTTTAAACAAAAAAATTAGTTCAAGAAACAGAAAATTTTTTGAATGTACAAATTGGGAAAACTTATGAATAATAAAAGCATAGAGGGTTAAAGAGCTATAAATAAAACTAATTAAAATATTATTTTAAAAAAATATGAACCAAGCTTTGGAAAAAGATATCTTTATAACACAGTAAAAAAAAAAAAAAAAAAAAGGTACATTTCCAAAAACACACACAGAGACACATGTTTTTAAGTAAATGTTATACAATATTATTATATCTGAATTGTGTCCTCTCCCAAAATATTTCATACATTGAGCCCTCAGTACTTCAAAATGTAGTTGTATTTGAAAATAAGGCTTTTGAAGAGATGATTAAGTTCAAATTAGGCCATTAGGGTTGAGTCCTGATCCAATCTGACTTGTGTCCTTGTAAGAATTGGAAATTTGGACCCGCAAAAGTACACTAGGGATGCAAGACCAGGGATGCACAGAGGAGAGACCGTGTAAGAACCAAGAGAGAAGGCAAACATCTACAAGCCTTGGACTTCTAGCCTCCAAAACTGTGAAAAATAAATTTCTGTTATGTAAGCCATCCAGTCTATGATATTTTGTTATGGCAGCTCTAGCAAACTAACATGCATATTGAATAAAGAAAAGAGCACATGGAGTTCGTATAAAATTACTCCTTGCCAGGTGCTAACTTTTTGTTATTCCAGGAGTTTATAGAGAAATGCAAAACTGTGAAACTAAACTGATTTTTTTCACTGTTTAACAAAAGTCTTACAGATCAGGTTATTAAATAACAAAAGGAGGAAAAATTACTTGATATTTAGTCTCTAAAGCTTCATATAGACATATATATTATTAAAGGAAGATAAAGTTGTAAAAGTAAAAGTGAGATTTTAAGAAAAAAATCTAAAAATATGTGTAAAGTTTTTCCCGGCGAGATAAACACAACACCAGGCAAAGTGGGTGCAAGGCAAGATTTATTAAAAATGCTCTCCAGCGAAGTTTCAGGGCTCAGGAGAAGGGGAGCCAGGAAAGTTGTGCCGGGAGGAGGTGGGCACCCTCAGGCAAGGTTCCGCCACTCTGGAAAGCAGAGTGGCGGAAGTCGCGCCCAAGGCAGGGAGGAGGGGGCTTTTAAGGGGTCTCGGAGGAAGCTCAGGGGTCTTTTAGAAGTTTCCCTTATTTGGATATCCCGCCTGCTCATCGGGATCCCATTGGTCCATGGGAGCCCAGGGCGGGGGTCTCAGATTCCTGCTTGGGCCTTTGTTCTCCTGTCTGAGCTCAGGTCTTGTGGCGGGAACTTTAGCCATCTTTAGTAGCCCTTCCTGCCAGCCCAACATTCCGACCTTTTGCTTAATATAATGGTGTCAGGGGCGTGGACTCGGTTCTGGCTACTTCTTGCTGACAGGGGGCGTCGTCATAGGGGTAGTCGGAAGTGGGCAGGCGAGAGTAGGGCTGGAGGAGGAGTTGATTGACAGATACTCAGGCAAGTTCTTGTAGGCTACTCTGCAAGTACGGGAAAAGACAGGGAGCAACTGAGATTAGAAGGAGGATTATGCATACAGGTCCCGCCAGAGGGAGCAGCCAGGTTACCCAGTTGTAGGGGTCCAGGCCCCAGGAGGACGTGTCTCGCCACTGTGCTTGGATCCGATCCCTGAGTTCTTTG
The DNA here is from genome assembly GCF_009829155.1 of Mustela erminea. Taxonomy (NCBI): domain Eukaryota; kingdom Metazoa; phylum Chordata; class Mammalia; order Carnivora; family Mustelidae; genus Mustela; species Mustela erminea. The sequence continues at coordinate 187,312,196 of NC_045614.1, forward strand.
ATCCTGGAGGTAACTATATGATTGGTTAACAAAGTAACAACATTCTTCATTTAATAATAGGCAGGTCCCCCCTTTTTCAGCAGTCAGAAGGTCTAAGGCCCGTCGGTTCTGTAGAGCTAAGGCTGCCAGGCTGGTGACTTGCGTCTGTAGGGCTGTGACGGAGTCAGCAACCCGTTCCGTGTCATCATTCAGGGTTTGGGAGAGTTGTAAGAAAAGTCTATGGAGGTTCCTATCCCCACTGTTCCAGTTGCCACCCCTGTGGCTATTCCTGCCCCTGTTATGAATGGGAGGAAGGCAGCCCTTCCTCCATGGTGTTGGGGAAATAGGATGGACAGCAGCTGGGATTCAGAGTAGATGGTGGTAGAAGGAGATAGTAGAATGAATTACAGCCCAGGGAGTCATTAGTGGTCAGGCAGCGATAGATTCCCTGAGGGCACAAGAGAAATATTCCCGAGGGAGTACAGTACAGGAGGGAGGAGTTAGTGATATGGCAGCTGCAGTGGTAAGGGAGGACACATTAATAATAGGTATGTTTCCCCCGATGGGGCCCATATGGACCATATTATTTGTGGCCCTGAAGTTGGGGAGTGGCCAGTCAATAGGGAGGGGTATCCCTACGACAGAGAGTGAGGTAAGGTAGACAGGATAAAAGAGGCGGGGAAATGGCCGGAGGGCTATGATTTCTAAGAAAGGGCCGGCCGTATAGTAATTCAAATGGGCTTAAGACCAAAGAACCGCGGGGCGTAGCCAGGAGTCTGGTGAGAGCCAGAGGCAGAAGTGTAGGCCAGGAAAGACGGGTTTCTAGGGTAGGTTTGGTGAGTTGGGCTTTGAGCAGCCCGTTGGCCTTTTCTACCTTACCGATGACTGTGGGTGGTATGGGATGTGAAGTTTCCAGGTTATGTTGAGGCTCTCAGCTACCTGTTGGGTTACACTAGAGATGAAGGCAGGTCCGTTGTCCGACTGGAGGGTCCGAGGCAATCCGAACCTCGGGATGATGCGCTCGATGAGTATTGTAGCCACTACGTCCGCTGTTTCCCGGGCCATGAGGTATGCTTCGATCCAGCTTGTTAATGTATTTTATGGCGAGGCATGGGAGTGAAGTCCAGTTGTCAGTCTTCCCGTGGCTGATGACCTCGGAGCTGTGGGTAAGGCCCTGGTCTGCGGATTCCTCCTTGTGAATTCATGGTGGAACAGGTTTTGCAAGCCCTGTGGACAACTTCGATTACCTTAGATAAGGAAGGATGATAGAACAATGGCTGAAGAAATTAGTGGAGAGCCTATGGGCCACTATGGAGGGATTGGTGGATGTCAGTAATCAAGGTGTGCACCAGATTGCCTGGCAGGGCAATCCTGTCCTGGATGTAGATCCACCCCTTATCCGGCAAGGGTACAGGCAGTAAAGTTGCAGGGTTTAAGCGGGGGGGGGGGGGGGGGGGGGGGGGGGGGGGGGGGGGTGTGTAGAGAGAGAGAGATGCGGGTTTTCTAGGAATAGCAGATGGAATAGCTGGAGACGAGTCAGATGGGCCAGGGATCGGTGGCTAAGGTCTGTGAGTCGGCAGTAGAGTATACCGTGATGGGCTGCCCTAAGGTCATGTTGAGGGCCTTAGAGGGGGGTACTTGATATGCCTTGGCCCCCAGAAAGTTAAGTAGGGTGGAAGTGTTGTCTTGGGAGACCGAGAGGGAGGGGCTACAGAGGAGGAGTTCATCCACATATTGTAGTAGAGTACTGGCTTTAAAGACGCACTGCTGTTAAGTCTGTAGGCCTGGCCGAAAATGTGAGGGCTGTCCCTGAACCCCTGGGGTAGGACAGTCCAAGTTAGTTGTCCAGAAGCATGCATGCCGGGATCCTCCCAGGTGAAGGCAAAAAGAAAATAGGAATCAGGGTGAAAGGGGACGGTGAAAAAGGCGTCCTTTAGGTCCAGTACAGTCAAGTGAGAGGTGTTTGGGGGAACGCGAGACAGTAGGGTGTAGGGGCACGGCCTCGTTGATAAGCCTAAGGTCTTGTACCAGTCGATAAGCCCCTGAGGAGGGAGGATGGGGTGTTACAGGGGAAAATGATGGGGATCAGGAGTCCCTGACGTTAAAGCCGTTCTATGATAGTTTCAGGCCCCGGTGGTGGGCTAAGGAAATAGGGAACTGAGCTTGAGGGAAACTTAGAGTTATCCTTAAGCTGTACTTTAACCAGGGTAAGGTGGGAAGCGATGATGGGTTCCGAGGTGTCCCACACCTGAGGGTCTACAGTAGGTAGGTCATCTGGAGTGAGGGTTGAGGGAGTGGAGAGGTGTAGGATGAGACGGGTTGAGGTGGATAGAGGGGAGGAAGGGGAGAGGCAGATAGTTGCCCTTAGTTTCTGGAGAATGTCCCTACCCAGTAGAGGGAGCAGGCAGGAAGGAATCACTAGGAATGAGTGGGGGAAGGGGAACCCATCCAGGCTACAGGTAAGGGGAAGGGTCACCCTAGGATTGGAGGAGGTCCCATCGATCCCCATAACAGTAATTGGTGAGGTTCAAGTAAGTCCCGAGTAGGAAGGCAGAACAGAGTAGGTAGCCCCCGTGTCCAGCAAAAAAGAGATGGACTTACCCACTACCTGGAGCGTAACCCTGGGCTCGGCCTGGGTGAGAGGGGTGGCTGAGTCTGGGCTTCGTCAGTCGTCCTCCAATCCAAGCAGTTGAAAGGCCATACTTACTGTCTCGGGGGGTCCCCCACGTTGAGGCGCCGAAGATACCCCGAGCTTAGGGCAGTCAGATTTCCAGTGGCCCATCAAATGGCATTGAGGGCAAGGCCGAGTTGGCGGCTTTGGATTGGGGCACTGGCGAGCCCAATGTCCCTCGGCCCCGCATTTGAAACAGGCCCCCGGGGGGGTGCGGTTGGTTGCCCCTCTCTGCTGGCTCCCGGAGCGGGCCGGCCACAGGGCTGCTACCAAGGCTTGGGTCTGCAGCTGAACCTTTTGCTGGAATATGGCTTGTCGTTTAAGCTCAGCCACCTCCTCACAGGAATTAAAGACCTTAAATGCCATTTTCACCAAGTCAGAAATGGGGGTCTGAGGGTCCTCCTCAGCCTTCTTTAACTTCCTCTGTATATCCGGTGCCGATTGAGAGATAAAATGAGTAGCCAATACCATGGCCCCCACAGGAGAGGGAGGGTCCAAGCGAGTGTACTGGGTTAAAGGTTCGGTCAACTGGTTAAGAAACATGGTGGGGTTGTCGTGGGGGCCTGGACAATATCCCTAATCTTGTCGTAATTAACGGCCTTATTAGAGGCTGCCCGCATGCCGGCTATGAGACACTGGACCATGCGGTCGCAGCGCCAGTGGCCATCTTGGCCATCCTGATAATCCCAACCTGGTTCTACAGCTGGGACCACCCGGGCTCCAACTGGAATGGCAGCATCAGTGAGCTGGACCTGATCCACGTGCTCCCAGGCAGCAGCCTGGATGCGTTCCCTCTCCTCTGTGGTGAGGGTGGTGGTCTGGACCACATGTAAATCATGCCAGGTGAGGTCATAGGCTTGGGCTAGATATTGGAATTCTTTAATATAGTTATCAGAACTGGCCGAAAAGGAGCCCAAACGTTTCTCAATTTGGGAAAGGTCCTGTAGAGAGAAGGGCGCATGAACTCAAACAACTTCCTCAACTCCAGCAACCTCCCTTGGGGGGCAGACTAACTCAGAGGGGGGCTTTCGAGCCCTAGTGCGGGTGGAGCCATACAGACACATTCATGCAGTCAGGCACTCTTCAGATTCAAACAGATTGGACACCCTCCCCTTTGGGTATCCCTGGCTAATGGGAGGTGATCAGTCTCCCCTTCCATTCTTTACGAAAGGATCTAGCTCAAACAGTAGCCCTGCAGCTGTTACAACAGAATTCAGTTAAGCACAAAAGGTGTTTACCAACAGATTTCAAAAGCGTAAACCTAGTTCCGGCGACCAGCGCTCTGGTATTTTATACCATTCGGTTAACAGTTACCAAAGACTTTGAAAGCTACCTTAAGAATTACCCATTAAAACTCTGAGAGACACAAGTAACCATCAGTTCTAGTCATCTCTTTGCTAGCAGATTTTAACAAATAACAAGAGCCTATTTGACCTTCAGTAAACTTTGATTGGAGTTTCCCCTTTACTGCGGATAAATTTGTCAGGAGTTCGGATAGGAGTGGGGAGGGGGAGAAGGAGGGGTAGAGGAGGGCGCCGGTTCAGAAATCCTGAATTTAAGGGACCTTGGGGTGAAGGATTGCAGTAAGGAGGAGGAGGAGGAACCAGGGGCCCTCTTGTCAGTGGGTGGGTGAAGCTCTCCAGGGGTTCAGAGAGAGGAGATGGGGAGGAGAGGTCCGAGTCTTTGGGAGCAGTGGGTGGCAGGGTAGGGGTAGGGGTGCCTTCCGAAGGCCATTGGGACTGAGTGTCTAATGGGTATTGTGGCCAAACGACAGTACAGTAACGTCGTTTTCGCAGGTCCTGGTCCAGTTCCAGGGTTTTAAGATTGGCCAGCAGTCCTAAAACACCCCCGGGATGTTTTAGGGTCGAATTTGGATTGGGAGGTCCCCACGATTCATTGCCAGGCAACCCTAGGGCTGGAGGAAGGCGTCCCCTCGTCCACCACTGGGTTGCGGAAAAACTCTGTCGACTGCCGTAGAGGTTAGGACGTCTCCAGCCTCTCGGAGTCACGGAGGTCACCTGGTGACCGGCGGGGTCCACCCTGACGCGGCCGCGATTAGTGCAGGGCTTTCCGGAGGGAGGCGCGGAATCGGGGAAACTGACCACAGCTTCCGAAGTGGCGTTCGGAAAGGCAGGTCCGGTTTGGCCAGGGAAAGGAGAGAGCTTCCCCACTGTGTGGGGGCTCAATCTCCTTCCCGGGTGCCGGCACCAAATGTAAAGTTTTTCCCGGCGAGATAAACACAACACCAGGCAAAGTGGGTGCAAGGCAAGATTTATTAAAAACGCTCTCCAGCGAAGTTTCAGGGCTCAGGAGAAGGGGAGCCAGGAAAGTTGTGCCGGGAGGAGGTGGGCACCCTCCGGCGAGGTTCCGCCACTCTGGAAAGCAGAGTGGCGGAAGTCGTGCCCAAGGCAGGGAGAAGGGGGCTTTTAAGGGGTCTCGGAGGAAGCTCAGGGGTCTTTTGGAAGTTTCCCTTATTTGGATATCCCGCCTGCTCATCGGGATCCCATTGGTCCACAGGAGCCCAGGGCAGGGGTCTCAGATTCCTGCTTGGGCCTTTGTTCTCCTGTCTGAGCTCAGGTCTTGTGGCGGGAACTTTCGCCATCTTTAGTAGCCCTTCCTGCCAGCCCAACAATATGTACCATTTATAAAATTAAGTATTAATTAGCTTAACTCATTGAAAGTATTCTAATATATAGAATAGAAAGTTTTACCTGGTTTTATATTTTTTTGGATAATTCTGCCATTTAAATATTGTAAGTCTTCAAGACCTCTATAATAGTATTTTGTAAAATACTTACCACATAAGTAAACAACAAGTATTTCCTGGGGGAAAAAAAGTAAATGTTTTCCTATTCAACAAATGCCCTCATGAACCCCAAGATTTTATTTAATACAAACCAAAACATAAAGGAAATATTTGAAATATAATCTTCAATGGGAAAAAATGGTGAGCTCTTCCTCCATAGTCAGGAAGAAGACAGGGATGCCCACTCTAATCATTTTTATTTAACATAGTACTGGAAGTCCTAGCCTCAGTAATCAGACAGCAGAAAGAAATAAAAAGGATCCAGATCAGCAAGGAAGAAGTCAATTTTTCAGATTCACACATGCCATGATACTTTATGTAGAAAATCTGAAGTACTATCAAAAAATTGTTAGAACTGATACATGAATTCAGTAAAGTCACAAGATAAAAAATCAACACCTAGAAATCCGCATTTCTATACACCAACAATGATTCAGCAGAAAGAGAAAATAAGGAATTAATCCCATTTCCAATGCACCAAAACCCATAAGATACCTAGGAATAAATCACCAAAGCAGTAAAAGATCTGTATACTGAAAATTATAGAACACTGAGAAAGAATTTGAAGTTGACACAAAGAAATGGAAAAATATCTCATGCTCATGGATTGGAATAAAAAATATTGTTAAAATGTTTATATTACCCAAAGCAATTTACATACTTAATGCAATCCTTATCAAACTACTACCAGTATTTTTTATAGAGCTAGAACAAGCAATCCTAATATTTGTATGGAACTACAGAAGACCCCGAATAGCCAAAGCAATCTTGAAAAAGTAGAAAAATGAAGGCATCACAATTCTGGCTTCAGTTTATGTTTCAAAGCTGTTATAATCAAGACAGTATTGTACTGGCAAACAAACAAACAGACAGATCAATGGAACAGAAGAGAAAACTCAGAAATGGACCCAAAATTCTATGGTCAACTGATCTTCAACAAAGTAGGACAGAATATCCAAAGGAAAAAAGTCTGTTCAACAAATGATGTTGAGAAAACTGGACAGCACCATGCAGAAGAATGAACTGGACCACTTTCTTACACCATTCACAAAAATATATGTAAAATAGATGAAAGATCTAACTGTGTCAAAATCCTAGAGAAGAACACAGGCAGTAATCTCTTGGACATCAGCCACTGCAAATTTTTACTAGATATATCTCTGGAAGCAAGGGAAACAAAAGCAAAGATGAACTATTGGGTTCATCAAGACAAAAAGCTTCTACACAGTGGAAAAATACAATCCACAAAACTAAAAGACAACTTTCAGAATGAGAGAAGAGATTTATAAATGACATGTCGATAAAGGGTTAGAATCCAAAATCTATATAGAACTCAACAAACTCAACACCCCAAAAAAACAAATAATCCAGTTAAGAAATGGGCAGAAGACATAGATAGATATTTTCCAAGAAGACATACAGATGACTAACAGGTACATCAAAAGATATTCATATGCACCCATCATAAGGGAAATAGATATCACCTCACACCTGTCAGAATAGCTAAAATTAACAACGCAGGAAACAACAGGTGTTGGTTAGGCTGCAGAGAAAGGGAAACCCTCTTACACTGTTAGTGGGAATGTATGCTGATGCAGCCACTCTAGAGAACAGTATGTAGTTTCTTTGAAATTTAAAAATAAAACTACCCAGGGTGCCTGGGTGGCTCAGTGGGTTAAAGCCTCTGTCTTTGGCTCAGGTCATGATCCCAGTGTCCTGGGATCCAGCCCTGTATCGGGCTCTCTGCTCCTCAGGGAACCTGCTTTCTTCTCTCTCTCTCTCTCTGCCTGTCTCTCTGCCTACTTGTGATTTCTCTCTGTGTCAATTAAATAAATGAATAATCTTTAAAAAAAAAACTTAATGACACTATTTATGATTTATTTATTTATTTAATGGAGTATTCCATTTCCATCTATTATATGGTGCTTAAGGCAAGCTTCAATTTCTTTAATGTTAGTATTGTCTTTGGTCCATATCTATAGTTGTGGTAGATGATAAGAAATAAGGGCTCAGCAAAACAAAAATTATAGGAAATGTGACATTTCCCTTCAATACTTATTTGAATGTCATCTATTCCTTATTATCTTGAGATATAAAATATCCCAGATCTTATCTAAAAATATTCACTTTGGATGTTGCTTTTCAAAGAGTTAGCTGAAAAAAAATTATTATTGTCTAGAATAGAATCTGAAATACCTATTACCAGATTATTTTATTTTATTTTTAAACATTTACTTATTTATTTTAGAGAGAGAGCAAGAGCATGAGCTCTTTTCTAAGGGAAAAGGGAGGCAGATAGGGAGAGAAGCAAACTCCCTGCTCAATAGGGAGCCCTATACTGAGCTCAATCTCATGACCCTGAGGTCATGACCTAAACCAAGATCAATAGTTGGATGCTTAACTGACTAAGCCACCCAGGCTCCCCATTAGATAATTTTAATATTAGTTAGTGTAATATGGCTTCATTTCAACTACAGTTTTATTAAGATTTGAATAAAAGTATTATTGTTAATTTAAAGCAGTTTGAAATCTATTTCTTTTGCATATGAACTTATTAATAAGGGAAAGTTACCATGCACTATGTCAAATATATATATGCATATGCACGAGTTAAAACATAAATCCAACAAATACAATTTTTAGATACACACCAAAAAAGCATCAAAATTGGCTGGAATACATTTTGGAAAATAACTGATAAAATGAAAATTTAAATGTACATAAAATCTCAGTATTTAAAAACCCAATTATAATGGAAGAATTGCTGGAATAAAAAAAATATTGTTGATTTTTTTTATTTTATTTATTTTTTTTTTACCAAATAATTTAAGTATGTGAGAAAATTTGATGGGCATTTAGGGAAGAATTTTGATAAGACATGTCACTATATGACTTCTCTGTTGTCAAAAGTCATAATTTACAAATATAGGGAACAATTAAAAGTAGGTTTATTTCAATAATGTAGCATCAAATTGCACTAGCAATTTCCATTTGTAAATGTGTTTCATAAGTCAAATATTAAAAAAGAAAGATATTTTGAAAAATAATATATTGCTAGACATATCATTTTTTAAAATACATATTTGAGGCTAGATTTTTTTTTTTTAAGGTTTTATTTACTTGACAGACAGAGATTGCAAGTAGGCAGAGAGGCAGGCAGAGAGAGAGGGAATCAGGCTCCCTGCTGAGGGAGAGCCCAATGCGGGGGCCAGATCCCAGGACCCTGGAATCATACCTGGGCCAAAGGCAGAGGCTTTAACCCACTGAACCACCCAGGCACCCCTGAGGCTAGATTTTAAAGAATGATTGGAAAAAGACTGAATTCTGCTCTCAATAAAGGATGAAACTGGACTGCTTGCATCATATAAGTTTTTCACAATATCCACAACTATATTTCTCTAAAAGTTACCTGGTTCGGGGTCTCTGGGTGGCTGAATCATGCATGGAGTCTACATGTCCCTCTCCCTCACTATCTTCTCCTTCTCCCACTTGTACTCATGCTCACAGGAGCAAGCACTCTCTCTCTTTCTCTCTCTCAAATAAATAAATAAATTTTTTTAAAAAAGGTAACCTAATTCACTTTTAGTACCTATGGGAGAAAAATAAACTCCCTTTGTCTTTTATGTTACATTCAGATTGTATAATGTCCTGCTAATTAGAATTTTATATTTAATTTTTCTTTTAATTGAGTTTTCTACAATTTTTACTTCTGATCATGCTGCAGAGTCATGGACCTAAATTATCCTACATAATAATCACCAATAAAACTGGAGAAATTGTACAAAATAATTGTTTTCAAACATTGGACAACAGTGAAGATCAGTGATTTCTGTGAAAGGGACACATACTAGGTAAGATCTATAAATATCCTAATTTTTTATATGGAGGAAAATTTCAGAACACAGTGAAAAATGTTCTATGGGGTCTTTCTGAATTGAGAACATAGATATCAGAGTTTGAGAAGTCTAGACAACTGGAAATTGCAGAATAGAGTTCCAGGGAGAACAAACCTCTAGAGAAAAAGAACCCCAGCAATCTGATTTGGGATTCTTCAGTTGTTGCTGAATACAGCCTGCTGAAGATGGCCATATGTAGGGAGAAATTCCATGAGGCAAAATAACAAATGACCAACATTAGCTCCAAACCACATAATTCTGAGAGCTCAGGTAAGATTTTTTTTTTTTTTTTGGTATTCTGATTATCAAGTATAGAGAGTCCCCTTTTTAATGGTATGGATAATTCAGTAGATATCTCAAAAATTCCTCATCTTAAAAATACATCTAAACTTTTCCTAGATTTAAGGTTACTCTATACTAAACTGTAGCACTGGTTAGTAATTTAAAAAAAAAGAGAGTTGAGACCTATTTCAGTTAACTATTTGCTAGAACAAAGCCCAGTGCTCCTTTAAAGGTAGAAAACAAAATTCACATTCTCAACATTAGAATACCTAGCCTCCAATCAAAAATTACTTGGCATGTCAAGAAGCAAGAAAGGGTGGCCCAAAGTCCAGAGGAAAATCGGTCAAAAGAAACAGAACAAACAGTTATATAGATGTAGGAATTAAGAGATAACAGCTTTTAAACTTATTACCAATACATCCAACATATTCAATGATTAAAAGTAAAATGGCGCATGAACTGAATTGTGTCCTCTCAAAACAGGAGTTGAACTTTAAAACCCAAACATGACTATAGTTGGAGATGGGCACCTTTAAGGAAGTAATTAAGGTAAAATAAGGTTGTAATTATGGCCCTACTGCAAGAAGATTAGAATCCTTATAGGTAGAAGAAGAGACACCAGGAGTGAACACTCATAGAGAAAGGGTCATGTGACGACACAGTGAGAAGACAGTGGTCTGCAGTGGTCTGTAGTGGTCTGCAAGCCAGAGTGCTCACCAGAAACTGATACTGCTTGTGCCTTGATTCTGAACTTCCAGCCTCTATAACTGAGAAAACACATTTCTGTTGTTTACACCACCCAGTTTGGATAGTTTGGTATGGAAGCCCTAAAAGACTAATAGAAATTCTAGCAAATATAAATGGGCAAAAGTATGTCATTTATACCCAGGACTTTGAGATGGTTCCAGATTTCTACACGTTTTTGATTTCTGATGTGATTCCCCACAATTAAAATATATACTCAGTCAGTAGAGTATGTGACCCTTCATCTAAGGGTCATGAGTTCAAGCACCACAATAGGTATGGAGCCTACTTTAAATAAATAAATAAATTTAAAAAATATATATGTATTTTTTGTGAATACAGTTTTTCTAAATGCATTGAACATGTTTTGTGCTCAGAATGTATTGTTTTGATGAATGTGGCATGGGAACTTAACAGAATGCATGTTTTGGTGATCTTGTATGAATTACACAGTATATATTAATTAGGTCAGATTGATTGATAATGTTACTCAAAACTTCTATGTCCTTACTGTTCCATATAATAATGTGATAGTGGTATTAGAATCTCCAAGTAAAGTTTTAATTTGTCTATTTTCTGTTAGCCTGTCAATTTTTACATTGTTTACTTGAAATTGTTTTATTGGATGCATGCACAAGCAGATTGTCCAAAAAAGAGCAAATTGGGCCAAAAGCTTGTAAAAATATAAAATTATCTACAGACAACTCATTAGAAACAATAAGAGTTTATTAAGATTTTCCAATCTGACGTAAATATGAGACTACAAAGTATGTCTCTATAAATCAGCAATAAGAAGTTAAAAAAACTTACCTCAAAATGTTTCATTTGTAGTATCAACCAAAATGTAAGTTAAATAAGAACATATCAAGTAGAAGATATTTAAAACACATTGGGAAAATTATATTTAAAGTAATTGAAAAAGGGGTGCCTGGGTGGCTCAGTTGGTTAAAGCCTCTGCCTTCGGCTCAGGTCATGATCCCAGAGTCCTGGGATCGAGCCCCGCATCAGGCTCTCTGCTAAGCTGGGAGCCTGCTTCCTCCTCTCTCTTTGTCTGCCTCTCTGCCTACTTGTGATCTCTCTCTGTCAAATAAATAAATAAAATTAAAAAAAAAAGTAATTGAAAAAAATTATAGTTGTACTAAATAAAGGGAGACATAAACCCTGTGTGTTGTAAGGAAAACTATATGTGGTAAAAATGTCAATTCCTCTCCTATCAATCTATGATTTTAAAGTAATTACGACATTTTCCCCTAAGGGAAGTTGTCTCTAAAATGTAAATTTAGGCCAGGTGTCTGAGTGTCTCAGAGTGTTAAGCAATCGACCACTGATTTAGGTCAGCTAAGGTCATGATTTCAGGGTAAGATCAAGGCCCACTTGGGCTCTGTGCAGGGCTTAGAGACTGCTTAAGATTCTCTCTTTCTCTCTGCTTCTCTCTCTCCTCCTCCTCACCCCAGCTAATTTTATTTTTTTTAATGTAAATGTAGGAACCAAAATCAAAATAGCTAAGATAACCTTAAGGACAAAAATTAGGAGGACGAGCAGGATAAGGAAATGGAGAAAGTGGGACAGTAGCAGAATGGGCTTGTTCGACCACAGATAAGAATTATAAAGGTCTAATAATGAAGACAGGGAAATATTGGCACAAGGATAGAAAAAATTTAGCCTGTGGAATCAAATAAACAGCACAGAAACACTAACCAAAATATATAGGAACATTAAAAGTCAGAGTTGGTTTTGATGGTTACTTGGGAAAACAATGTGGTATTAAATGAGTGGTAATGGGACCATTACTTATCCAGACAAGGAAAAGCTAATCGTGGACAATAAATAAAATATGCCAAAAATAAATAAAATAAATAGAACATACAAAAAATTAAATACTGGATTATTTAAAGACTTACATTTCAAAAGCAAAAATTTAAACCTTTAAGGAGCCTACTTTGGCAACACAGAGTAAGAAAAGATGTAAGGAGACCTTTTATTACACACAAAGGATAAAAAATATTGACAATTAGGACAACATTAAAGTAAAACCATCTGTTTATCAAAGGCCACCTTTAAAAAAACAGAAAAGGAAAACAAGGACTGAGACATTTTTATACAAATAATTTTTGTATATTGACAAGAAATATGGTCAGTCCTGCAAAAAAATTCCAAAATATAGGAAGAGGCATTTCACAAGTTGAACACATTCAGAATGACTCCGAAACCTATGAAAAGATGATTAAGCTGACCATTAGGGAAATGCAAATTATGACCACAATTAAGTATCATTTTATATCCTTTAAATCTGTAAAGTTCAGAAATCCTATATACTCAGCCGTCGAAAAGAATTAAATCTTTTAATTTGCAACAACATGGATGGAGTCAGACAGTATGATGCTAAATGAAAGAAGTCAGTCAGAGAAAGACAAATGCCATGTGATTTCCCTCATATGTGGAATTTAAGCAACAAAACATCTGAACATAGAGGGGAAAGAATAGAGAGTCAAACCAGAAAGCAGACTCTGAACTATAGAGAACAAAGTGGTTGTTCATGTTGTGGTTGTTCAAGGGGTAGTTCATGGTTGAGGGAGTGGAGGTGGGCCTTGTGGGAGGGCTAAATTGAAGGTGGTTATTAAGGAGGGCACTTGTGATAAGCACTGAGTGTTGTATGTAAGCAATGTATCACTAAATCCTACATGTGAAACTACTATTATATGGTAACTAACGGGAATTTAAATTAAAACTTAAAAGAAAAAAACAGAGAAATTCAAAGTGTCCAGTGTAAGAGTATGGGGAAGGAAAAGATACCACATACTCTTGGTGAGATTATAAATTGATTTTAATAATCTGCTCATTCTGTTGGGAGATATTTCTCCACGAGTCTCTCACATCTTCTGAGAAAAGTCATTAACAGTTTTTGTTTTGGCTGACCTTTTTTTTCCCCCCCAAAGATGTTTGGATAGTAAATTTCCTTCAAAGATAGAAAGAGTGATTCCCTCTGGAGCAGAGGAAAAATCTGAATGCTGTCTAAGTACAGACAATGTCTCCTAGGAAAAGGTTGGACTGATTTGCTTGTGGTCCTTTATATAGGATTAGGGTTTCCTAAAGTTAGCTTCCTCTCCTACAATGTACCCCCACAGTGCACGCAGGTATCTTCTGGCTCTCAGATGTCATATTGTGGGAAACCAGAACAAGTGATGTTACTCTGTCTACTCTGTTTTTGTTGAGAGTAATAAACTGGTCTTTATCTCAGAGCCAAAAGATTTGTTTTCCTACCAATATCCATGGAACTATGGCAGGCTAACTTGCTAGCTACCAGGCAGTGTAAATTCCTAGACCCTTCACAGTTCTTGGCAGTTTTGCTTAGAAGGATGTGATAGTGGCAGAGACATGTCTTTCTGGAAACGAAAGGTAAAGACCTCCCTGTAAGCTGATTAATGGAAAATCCCCAGGAAGTCCTCTGGAATATGTAGTGGACTTATTGACCAAACTGTGTGGTCTATCAGGCAATAATTACCCCTTCCCTATTCGCCTGTAAATGAGGAGATGGTTACAGACTGAGCATCCGGAAGTAAATTTGAGGAGTTGTCTGGATGCTGTCCCAGTTGTTCACTCTCTGGGTTTGTGCACCTGGGAGAAGGGGCACTAGAGACAGGTAGTAAAGAAACTGGAAACTAAAATCTTTATAAATGTGTCATCTGGGGCACCAGGGTGGCTCAGTCATTAGGCTGCTGCCTTTGGCCCAGGTAGTGATCCCAGCATCCTGGGACAGCCCCTCATCACGCTCCCTGCGTGGAGGGAAGCCTTCTTCTCCTGCTTGTGTTCCCTCTCTAGCTGTGTATAAAATCTTAAAAATAAATAAATAAATAAACAAACAAACAAACAAATAAATAAATAAATAAATCGGTCATCCGCTGGTACATTTTATGCCAAAAATAATACATTGTATTATTAAAAATGAGCTCTAAGAGCAAATATTGAAGGACATTGGCAAGAATTTCTGAGGATTTTAGACTTTTGTGCTTTACAAAACAGAGAAGTTTAAGCAGTGGAATGATCAGAGTTTTAAAACTATAAGTCTACTGTCGTTGTGGGAAAAAACTGGAGAAAGGGAGATCACTTAGAGGTTATTGCTGCAATAAAAAGAAGAGAACAGAACCTAAGAATTCAATCAGATAAATGGAATGAGAACACTGGTCCCAGTAAAAACTCTGTGGGATGTAATAAAGTATCGTGAAAGGGGGAAGTGTGGTCAATATTTCCAATTTTGTCTTCCATGGTCATGGATGATATAAAGTATGTAGAGGTATAATTGAAGTTATTGATATTCCATATGTTGATATACCATAAACTATAAGGGTCATTAATAGGGAATTGATCTTTCAATACAACCATTGTTAGAAAAGTGATTCAGTGTCTTTGCTTCTAAGTTATATTTAATTTTGACCAGCACCTCTCAACATGAATTATTTCTTTTTACTGTATGGTATAATTAATGTACCTAATGATTTGTCTATTGTTACTTTTTTTTTCTTTTACTAATACATTTAGAATCAAATTTGGGTCTCAATTATGTCTTTCATGTTACATATACTTTTCTAGATCTTTTATTCTATTCTGGTTCATATTTTTCAATTTCAAGTTTATATTTTTTGTTAATGTTTTGCTTTTCATTGGATGCATTTTTATAAGGTTTCCTATTGGTTCCTATTGGAACAAAATATATGAAATATTTAACCAACGAATAGGAATATGGAAATAGAAATTCTATTCCTATATTTTCTGTAGCAACAACAAAAATATAGTACTCTTTATGGTAACATGTTTTCTTCGAGAAGCCTGATTCAACTGACTAAAGTAAACATGAACGAATAACATAGAGAGGCTTCTGAAATTCCCAAGAATGGGAGACAGTGAGTAACAGAGATGCCAGAAGGGAAATCAGTTTCATTAACAGACACAAAGAACTTCTAAAATGTTGCCAAAAGTTGCCACTTTCACATTTAGGATTTTAAAAATGATATACGATGAGTTTTTCTCATCTCAGTTCCAGAACCAAATCACAGAGGCATAGGATACAACAGGGAATAAGTTGCTTTACTGAGTGGTAGGAGTGAATACAGGTAAAAAGTAAGGACCAAGGGTAAGGGACATTAACAATCATCTACTGAAGTCTGATTCTGAGAGTAAATTTAGGTTGGTTCAGCTAGGTAATTCTCCGCTGGTCTCAACTGGCCTCACTCATTCATCTGTGTTCAGCCCCTGGTCAGCTCAACCAATCTGTTTCAGGAGGTTGACCAGAGGACAAAAGGATAACAAGGACCAACAGATCACACGCCTTTCCTCCTATAGCAGTCTAATCTGGTCTCATTTACATGATGACAAAGTGTTCCAGTATCAGCAAGTACAAATGCTCTTCAAGTTGACTCATGCTTCATGATTGCCAGTTTCCCATTCTAAACTCAGTCACATGGTTACTGCAGATTCTAGGTGTGGAGGAGACACTACCCCTTAATGAAAGAGGAAAATGGTGACAATTTCTGCAATCTCTCATATTCTTTTTTTTTCCCTAGCAATAATCATTCACATTCTTTTCACATAGAAATTATATCCATTATATATCTCAAGACTCGAAATCCTCACCCAGGCTTGGAGTCCAGAATCAAATTATGCCCATCACGTCTTGATAGCATTCCCTTCACCCAGGAGTGCTTCCTACTCTCTAAATATGCTAATATCTCTCCCATCCCTGAAAGTTCTATGCTTTTATATATTTTTTATTAGCTTTTTATTTGAGTACCTGCTTTCATCCTAGAAGTAGTACAAAGGTAGAGTCAATATTTCATATGTTTCTGCATACCAATCCCAATTATTACTTTTGAATGGTCATATTCTTTAAAATTCCTTTAAAATTTTGAATGAACAAATGAATGATAAAAGTTTACCATCTGATGATGCAAGAAAGCATTCTTTGTATAATTTCAGATTATATAAAGTAGACTACTTTTTGTAAAAATAATATCCAAACTGGAGTTTATGGAATCACAAAGAGGTAAAGATCAACATGATAATAGGCAAATGAAGTTCTAATTAGTGTGTTTCAGGCCATTTTCCACTTTGGCACTGTATGTTAACTCAGGAATTATTCACAAATTCATATGCACAAGCATAAAGAATTGGTCAATTCAGAAAATATCAAAGATTCTACTTGTAACCTTCAATTTCCAAAGATTTTCTATTATCTTGATGTTATCACTAGAAATATTTTTGTACACCTGCTTTTACATACATAGAGTCTAAACAAATGCAAATAAGTAACACATATTTTTTTTTTCTCTTTTGTAATTTTAAAGCAGAAGAGTCAGGAAAACTCAGATTTATGTGAAAATATGAAGAGATTCAGAATTTAAAAACAAGTCTGTAAAAGTATTTTCAATATAGACCATTGCTTTGTGTTAGTGAATGTTTATTACTCTGACCAATGTTTTATCTGTACAGGAGCATCTATGTAAATGGGCACATTTGTATTACTGCATTACTATATTAGTATTTCTGTGGCCACTAATAGGGCTATGTATGGCTGGGTGATGGATACTGCGAGGGATATATGCTATGGTGAGTGCTATGAAATGTGTAAGACTGATGATTCAAAGACCCGTACCCCTGAAACAAATAATACATTATATGTTAATTTAAAAATAGGATTATGTATAAATCTGTGCATAACAGAATTTAAATATCTATGTGTACATTGTGTGTACACCCATTTATTTTATATGCAAGGGCTTGTCAAGGGAGAGGGACATTTATTATGCATGTTAGGTACTATTCAAGGTGCTTTACCTAAAGCAAAAAAGACATCCCTCACAGAAATCCTATGGTGTCTGTGTTATGAGGTTTCTGTTATGCTAGAGGAAACCTCCTCAGGAAACAGATTATTTTTATACAATCACAATTTAATAATTTTTGGAGTCAGAAATCAACTCAGACCTCCTCTTTGTCCTCATCTCCCTGAAAAGAGAGTAATTGTAATAAATGGTGATTAAACAAACATCTATCATGTTACAGGAGTGCTTCTTGAAGCTGAAGGTAGGGATATAGTGAGCCATTGAGTATAAATACTGTTGCCAAGGCCCATTCAGGAAACAGTTAAGAAGACCTTCCACAGGGTTAAAACCTTAAAGGGATTTTTCTTGTTTTGTTTCTTGTTCTTTTGTTTTCTTTGTTAATAAAAGGAAGTGTAAAAATAAGGGTAAAGATAGAAGAAAAAGGGAAGAATATAAATTATTTTCTCTAATGTTACAAACATTACCCCCAGGATAATTGGGTAATAGTGTTTTAGTGTCTGGTTAGTTCTTTAGAAAACTTTTCCTGTGAGAATTCACATAGATGACAGAAAATTTGGGAGCAATTGTAATAATATTTGCACTGACACTCTAATCCAATTGGTTTTGTGTTGCCAAATAATTTCTCAAAATTGCCAGACCATTTTCTAGCCAAGAAGCAATGCATACTTATGAAAATTTGGAGATTAACATAAATGTATCCTTTTTCTTTGCTTCTCAAGGAAAAAAAAAAATTCTAAAATATAAGTTGCAGAAAAGAGGGAACAATCATAGATTTAAAAATGAGAAAAAATAATAATCGGTGTTGGATAATACACACAACTAAATTTCTTAGATGAGTAATACTATTAAGGGAGTAAAACTAATGTTTCCTATTTTTTACTACCTAAAACTCAATAAGCATGCATGGAAGTAAATATACAGGCTGACTGTATTCTAAGAAGACAAAACTATGATGATGCAATGTTTTATGGCTAAAGTCACATTTTGAGTGAGAGTTTTGCAGAACAATTATTTTGGTGGATATCTCTTATTTCAGAATTGAATAGATTTCCTGCTGTTAAAGTTGAAAATCCCTGCAGATACAGGTTATTTCTTTATTTCTGATCAGAAATATCTTTAGCAACTCATCCCAGTTGGGTTCCAGAGTTGTGAATTGGTATTGTCATCTCTTTTCTAACCACTTCACACTCTACCACAGGGACAGGCAATATAGAGAATAAGGTCAGAGCTTATAGAGAGAGAAAGTCACTGAGTTTATAGGCATATTTCAAGTTAGCAATATTTGATTTGGGACTTCTATTCTGAAAATATATCCATTTTTATTAATAGTTGCATCATCTTTAGAAATTCTGAGTTTATTTTTACATATCTACATTTTTCTTTATTTCATATTAACAAGAGCTATGCAGTTTTAAAAATTCATTGTATTTTCTAATCATGAACCAAACAATTCAATATTATACATACAATTCATGTATATATAAAAATTAGATGAATTATATTTTTATGAAATTATATCCTTGGTAGAAGAAATCTTTTGTATCACTTATGAGAAAGTTTCTTCAAGATAACTTTACAAATTAATTTGATGTAAATATAAGTAAAAAATATCTCTTAATATCCTTTTGGCCAAAATGATACTTTAGTATTTAGAATACAATGGTTACATATTTATTTTTTATATTTAATTCTATATTTGCAAAGAGCATATCTGCCTCAAAAATTTTTGAATTTTATCTTTTCATAATTAAAATTTAAGATTTTCTCCCAAAAGCTTGCATCTTGAAGTTAAAGAGGTTTAACAACAAAAGAAAGGCAAGAAAATACTTCAAGTTAATAGAAACCTACACTTCTTTTTAAAAAGTGAGAAATCTACAAACCAAAGTGTTAAATAATGAATATTATGGGGCATTCTTTCTCCCTTGGAAACATTTATTACCAGTGGAACTTTTAAAATTAAGACTTACCTCCTGTTGTTATTGATTAGACTCCCAAGATGAATATGGAGTATCCATGTTTTTTATGACCAATAATCTTGATTTGGAAATTGGTGTACTGAGTTCCTAGGCCTTTCCAATTATACCACATGCAGCAGGCCCTCCAGAGATTTCCAACAGAATATTATTTTTCATTATCACTCCTCTTACATCTTGAGGCTTATTGACAATCATCCTTAACCCAATCAGGTTCTCATAGGTAACCCTCCCCCTACACTGGCAAAGTACCCAATGAAAAAGCCAAATATAAAATGAAATATTGTCACAATAATGTATGTAAGTTATGCTATATTTTGTCTTTGATGAAATGGTATAGAATATGGTTCTTCCTTCCTTTCCCCCCGCCCAAGCTAGCAACAAGATTACCCTGTAATGAGTATCTTTTCTAAGAAACTTGGCATTTGGTTCATGTGCATTTTTTCCACAGATGCCAGCAGTAACTTAGCAGACACAACTGTAAAAATCATGACTCCAAGACAATTCTCATGCTTTAAATGGATCAGATCTTAGAATAGGCTTTTGTAATTGACCCAATCACCATATTTTTGTATATGGATATATTTCACACTAGTCAAAATACATTTTCCCAGCAGAAGTCACCTTACCACAATCCAATTTTCACTTGTTTAATTATTACCTTAAACTGATTATATCAGCTGGACCTCATCTGTCCTTCAATTATTGTTGTTGTGTCTTCATCATAAAGTACTGATGTAAAATCTGAGAAATTACTGCATGTAGGTAGATTTACCAGAGTTGGCAGAGAATAAGAAATTTATGTTTTATTTGCAGAGATGTGATTTATTTCTTCATTTGTTCATTTAACAATATTTATTAAATACTGGCTCTATTCATAATATTTGTAGACACTTTGTTATTTTATCTTAAAAATTAAAGAAAATTTAAAAAAACATAAGTGGTTACTTTGGGCAGCCTGCTATTTTCAAATATATTACGCTCTGTATAGTATTATTCATGTGGAAAATACACAGAATATCATTCAGTTCAAGTACAACCTACTTGTGACATCAATCACTGCCTGTCCTTGGGGACTGATTCTCATATTACATATAGAGGAAGGTTCTCATTCCTCCTCCAGACTCTCTATGTGACATTTACAAATATTTATTCTCATTCAGGGAATAAAATTTTCCGACAGAGGATGATTTATTTTTGAACATTAGTATGAAGAAGAAAATTCACCGAATACATGAAAGTTTTTGTTTTGTTTTGTTTTGTTTTTTGAATAATCAAGAAAGATATAAGCCCAAGATAGGGGTGTAGGTAAATTCATATAGCAAGGTAAGAATTTCAGGATAAGGGAAATACACAAAATAGTTTTGGAAAATCTATAAAAAAAAATTCCCAGTCAAGAAATGCTTTTACAGAGTCCCATAATTCTGGAAAATTGGGACAAAAATATTATGTGATTTCAATTTTAACAGATGTCAATGCAAGTAAACTGAACAATCAATCTTTGTTGCAATAAAATTTAAAATTCTAAAACATTGTAAGAGTTTATTAACTATAGACATTTTTTATTTTTCCTTGCTTTTATTAATTATTCTTTTCAGAACACTTGACATACATTGTGTATGTGTGAAACTAATCAGTTTCACAATTAATGACACTAGGGAAATATTAGGAGAGAAGAAACACATTCTCTTTAATATTATATAGGCAGTGGTTTAGCTATTGTATTATTTTTCATATTTATTGAGTAGGGGTCTTTTCCTGGATGTGGAAAAAGCTAGTAAAAAGAATCATGTTTTTATTAATTCACTGGCATTTAATGTGTCTATTTTCTACCTTTTTTTGCTTCTGTCTTATAACAAATCTATTATTTCTAACACATACAGCTAATGGATTATACTTAGAACATGTCAGAATGAGAAATTCCTATAGGAAATACTTTACTGATACATTTTGTAAAAAATTAACAGTATTATATTACAGAATTTGTTCATTTCTGTAAAACTGAATTTTCATTCTAATGTATGAAATATTACAGAAATAAAGCATTTGGGTTTGTATTTGGTTATCCAAGAAGAAGAGCCTATGTCAAGTGCCAATGATATATTTGGATAGTTCTCCAGAAGAAGGCAGACAGAGGGTTGGGAGGCAGGAGAAGGGACCAAAAGCAACCAAGCGTGTCTCAGACTCATTGTGATGCCAACTCCTGCTCCAGAAGTTCTGGAAGGTAAATTATCTCTGAGTTTGTACTACCTTCACTTAAAAGAGCTGGCTATTTGCCCTCTCATACCAGTCACTTATTAGCTACAGGTGACCCCAGGGCTGGACTGGGGAGTATTTGTATTAAAATACAAAATACAAAATCACTGCCCATGGGCTATGCAAATGATATCATTGGTGTAAACTATTAATGGCAAAACAAGCAGAATGGGTACACAAACATGATGAAACGAATCTGAGCAGAGGTAAATAGAACAACTTCTGCATCCCATTACAGTTTCAACACTTACTCAGACCCTCTTTCTTTCCGCATTAAACTTATTCAGCCCTCTAACAATATAGTCAGATTGGTTACAGTTCTGGGGAAAAACAGGAGAGGAAGACACTCTAACTGCTGTTACTGCAGATGTTCCTAAGACGATTATTTCTACTTATAGTCTTCTTCCTCTACCATACATAGTACAGACCTTACCCTGAGCTATTAGACCTGCTGGTCTAAGTGGTTTGCCTGATGAGATGAATTAGAATTTCATCTTTAAGCAGACCAAGCCTTTGGGTACCATACCTTCTTAGGTCCAGGTTGATGCAATTGCTGATTCACAGCTAAAACTAGGCATGGGAATACTACCTGATACCACAGAAAGGTTTATGAATATCAGTCAAATTTCTTTGCCCTATTATGATCTAGCAATTCTAGTTCTTTTTCATGACTGGTTCAATTACTTTGCCAATATTTTAACATTCTTTGCCTACTAGTTTACTGTCATGAGGACCCTATAAAAGGCCTAGGTGGAATCCAAATGTTTAAATCTAGCAGGACTCTAGCCCTATCCACCAGTCAGAGAATTATCCCACTGTGAAAGGCTATCTGGACCCAGAAAGACAAAAATTGTAAAAATGATTGTGGTGGGGGGAGTGGGTTACCTGGCTGGCTCAGTCAGAAGAGTATGCAGTTCTTGGTCTTGTGGTCATGAGTTTGAGCCCCACGCTGGGTGTAGATATGACTTAAAAAGAAGGAAGGAAGGAAGGAAGGAAGGAAGGAAGGAAGGAAGGAAGGAAGGAAGGAAGGAAAGAAGGAAGGAAGGAAGGAATGTAGGCTGGCTTAGAAAAGAAGTTACAGGAATAAGAACTAGGATTTCTCAAGTAAATGTTTAGGAATAATGGTGAATAGGCTACTCCTATTTCTACATATATACTCCCACACTCATATAATACCTCGTATCTACCTATAGTAGATCATATAATGGGTACTGAGTTAAGGTGTACACGAAACCCTGAAAATGCTGGAAAAACAGCAACCCAAATTTCGCTGGTATTAAATCCATACTGACACCACAATTGCAATCATAAAAGTAATTGCAGCATTCTGTCAGGCCTGTGGTCATTCACTGACTGATAGAGTATGTGTAGGACCAGTGGCTTCCATGGTTACATAGTCACCTGAAAATTGATTTGCATATTACATTTTCTCTTTGAAAACTCTTTGGCCTAAGAAAACAAATTAAAATTTAAAATATCAAGAATCACTTTTATTCTCATATAGACATATAGAAAATAGAGTTCTCTTAGTTGCATCATAGGAGGGTGTAAAACATTTATTAGCATTGCTGTATGAATATATATCACTGAACTATTATTTTCAGTATTTTTTTCTAATATTGGAAATGGATTTTTACCATTATGTCATTTTATACTCTATGACACTTGTAACAAATCTTAATGTATCTAAAGCATTCAACATTGAAAATACAGGTTTATTATCATTAAACAATGACAAAAATCCTATTCTGTGAAATCTATAAAGAAAGTGATCAAATAACAATAAAGATCAAAATAGAAATTAATCTCAATTATTATAATTACAATTCAAAATGATTATAACATATACCATTAACCTCAAGCAATCTTCTTGGATGTCATTTTCCTATAACTGAATTTGATATATTTGTACTTTTGGAATTTAACCAAGATAAATATGTATAAAGGAATCTAGCACTGAAATTCATTAATTCCACAAATATTTTTATTTGCTAAGCACTATGTTAGATTCAAAAGACATACCTCCTGCCCTCAAGAAGGTTCCAACAAGGGAAGAGGTATAATTATAAAGTATAAAATGTGAAACAGTATAAATAAGAATAAGTAATGGTATATGAAAGAGTAGTGCATATTTAAGTCTACCAAGAATAATCAAGAAATGTTTTAAAGAAAATAATTTAAAACCTGTAAAATGACGAATTAGCATTGCAAAAAAACATATGGACATAGGGAAAATGCAAAACCATGAAAGGAAATGTACATGGTGTCCAGAAAAAGACTAGTAGACTAAACATAGCTCAGTAGCATTGGAATATAAAGTACAGGATTTAGAACTGCAACACTTGAGGCTGGAGATGTAGACAAAGCCAAGCTAGAAGACAGCATTGGCAATACTTTAAAAATAAGCTTTAGAGGCGCCTGGGTGGCTCAGTACGTTGAACCTCTGCCTTCAGCTCAGGTCATGATCTCAGGGTCCTGGAATCGAGCCTCGCCTAGGACTCTCTGCTCAGCAGGGAGCCTGCTTCCCACCCCCTCCATCTGCCTGCCTCTCTGCCTACTTGTGATCTCTCTCTCTGTCAAATAAATAAATAAAATCTTTTAAAAAAATAAAATAAATAAAATTAGCTTTAAATAATATCTAATCGTAAATTAAGCTGAAACAATTGATGTTCACATTTATTCCCCATCATGGAATAACCTCCCTTACTACCTCCAAATACCACCTATTGGTGATCAAGCTACTCTCCTATGGAAACTCGAGACTTACGGTCCTTCCTTTTGAATCGAGACAGTCTTTGAACTGCTTTGATGAATCAAATAACCCAGAGGCGACACTGCACACGTTTCAAGGCTCAGACCTTAAGAGTCCAGCAGCTTCCTCTCCTTGTCTCTTGAAATACACTCTCCAGGGACCCTGAGCCATCATCACCCCCACTGAAGAGCCTGAGACAGGTCCTGAGACTGCATGGGGAGAAAGAGGGACCCAGCTGAACTCATCTTTCCCAAAGTCCTGACTAAGTTACAAGGGAGGTAAGTGAAGCCATATTGAACCAACTAGAACAGCCCACCTCTCAACTGTGAACCTGAAGACAGAATATAAATGGTAGTTTGATTTAAGTCACCAAATTTTTAAGTGTTATTTACAAGGCAATAGATAATTGGAATACAGACATCACTATATCCTTTTTAAGGCAAAATGATAGAAATAATTATCTAAAATTTCTGTCTCCAGTTCTCTCTCTCTCTTTTTTCTTTTATCAATACATTTTATTTAGGCATAAATCCCTAGCTGTTCACAGACATCTCTTTTATCAAGATTGATAGACACCAATATCTGGTTTAATTCAATGGTCCTTTCTCAATCTCAGCTTATTCAAATTTCTGCAGGATTTAATACAACTGCTTACTCTCTCCTTTTTAAAAGCTTTTTATTCATCTTGTTTCTAGAACAAACATGCTCACTAGAGGCTATTCATTGTGTTTTGCTATTTTCTGCCTGTCTTTTTTTCCATCTTTATTGAAGTATTATTGACATATAATGTTGTCTAAGTTTTATACTATTTACTGTGATGATTTGATACACATAGATATGGAATGATCACCACAATAAGGTTAGTTAGCACATTCACTATCTCACATAATTACCTTTTTTTTCTTTTGTGGTGAGAGCATTTAAGGCCAACTTTCTTAGCAACTCTTCTCATGTACAGAATTAAATTTTGTTAACAAATCACCATGCTGTACATTCATCACATGCTCCTTATTTATCTTATAATGGAAGTTTATACTTTTGACCAACATCTACCCATTTCTCCTATCTCCCTGCCCCTCCAATCACCAATCTACCCTCCATCAATATGAGTTCAGCTTTTTTGGATTCTATGTATAAGTGAGATCAGAGAGTATTTGTCTGTCTCTGCCTGACTTATTTCACTTAGCATTGTCCCTCAAGTTTCATCTATGCTGTTACAAATGGCAGGAACTTCTTTAATGGTTGAATAATATTCCATCCCATATATACACCACATTTTCTTTTTCCATTCATCTGTTGATAGATACTTAGACTGTTTCAATGTTTGGCTATTTGAATAATGCTGCCAAAAACATGGTGCTAGCTAGGGAATTTCAATACCCACTGCCAGTATTACTACTTCTTCTTGGAGTCCTTTTCTTACCCTTGTTTCTATTCCCAAATGTCTAAATAATGGAATACCAAGGGTTCAAGCTCACCACTTACTCTTGCCACCTTCCTTCTTTCCTAGATGACTCTTACAGTCTCATGCTTTACAATGCCATCTATAAACCCTACATAAACAGTACCTACCACTTGCTGGGAACATAGGTTAGAGCAATGAATTAAACAAAGTCCCTGTCCTCAGGGAGCTTGTATTCCAAATGGAGAGTACAGATACTTAATACATGTGGTAACACATTTCTTGAAGAAAATAAATTGTGTTAAACACTCTTCCTAAGAGCTAATGAAGCATAGATAAACTCATGTTTGAGCATTCTTTAGAAATGTCTTCAGGGACTTCTGGGTGGCTCAGTGGGTTAAGCCTCTGCCTTCAACTCAGATGCCTCCAACTCATGATCCCAGGGCCATGGACTCAGCCCCTTATTGGGCTCTCTACTCAACAGGGAGCTTGCTACCCACTCTCTCTCTGCCTGCCTTTCTGCCTTCTTATGATCTCTGTCTGTCAAATAAATAAATAAAAAGGAAAAAAAAAAGAAAGGAAATGTCTTCATATGCAATTTAACATTACACATGTGGGAAAATACCTTCCATTTTATATAAAATAACTATTAAAGGCAGTGTCTATATGATAGAGTCATCTCTATGTAATAATTATTATTAATAGATATAATTACCCGGAAAAAAACTATTTTAACGAACTTTATGGAGATATAATTTGCATTTAATAGCCTGCATCAATTTAAAGTGTAGTAATCAATGAAATTTGACAGATACACAAACCTGGGAAACCAACACCAGGATCAAGATACAGATACTTCCCTCAGGGTAGATATTTTCTTGGAACCAAGCTCTTTGCTCAATTTTAATAACAAGAAAGACCATGAGTTTTTCTGATAATTTTCTTCTCCATTCTGACCTGTCCTGTTATGTGTGTGTGTGTGTTTGTGTGTGTATGTGTGTGTTTGTATGTGTAAAATAATATATTTTATATGTTAGAACAAAACGGAAGACAGTGGAAATCTCACTACTCATTTTGTCCTTCCTTTTTCTGGACCCCATTCAGTCCCTGTTTCATAACAGCTTTTGTGTGCATATGTATGCTTTTATGGTTATCTTTATGCAAATATAAGAAAATGTAAATATATATCCTTATTTTTTTCCATTTTTGTGCAAAATTAACATATTGCATATGCTTTCCTATGCCTTATTTTTCATTACTTGAAGTAAATTATATATTTATTTTCCCTTCATATGAATAGAATCTTTTCTCATTCTTCTGTAGGGCTGCCCAATAGTATTTCCTAGTGATGCGCTATAATGTATTTAAGCAATCTTCTGCTGATAGACATTTGGGTTGTTTCCAATTCTTTGCTATTACAAACAATACTCCAATGAGTGACTTTGAGCATTTGTCTTGTGCATGTGTGCCAAGAGTATCTGAAGAGTAAATTCCCAGAAGTGAAATTGCTGGTCATAGAGTATATGAATTTGTTATGTGGATAGATATTGCCAAATATTTCTCCTCAGGGAACGAGCCAGTTTATAGTGCCACCAGGAATAAATGAACATACTTTTTTCCTCCCCCGTCTTGCCAACAGAATGTACTATCAAATTTTGTGTTTTTTTTCTAAATGATAGGTAGAACATAATAGCCCAGTGTAGTTTCCATTTGCATTTTTAATTTTATGAATGAAGGTGAAAAAGAGCATAAGTAATAATTTAGAAAATTAAAGAAACTAACCTTTCTTACAGGGTGAGTTCAGAATGCAAGTCCCTTTGCACATATTCTTCAGACCTGAACAAGGCAGCCCATGACCATAGCAATATGCTTCAGTCATTAAACCTCAACTAGTATTTTTAATTCAAAAAATAAATAAATAAATACATAAATTCAAAAGATTTACTTATTTTCTCATGGAGGAAAAAAATTAGAAACCACCTTTAGAATTAGGAAGCTACAGCCTCTACTTCACCATCTAATAAAATGGAGATTTACGAACACTGAAGGGAGGCATCTTTAAAGAGCACGGAGTTGAAAGGTAGAGATAAATACAGAAATTAAAATGTAAGGTGACAGGTAATAAGCTGGTCAAAATTGCTGGCATTAATATAAATGTATGTTTTATTTTCTAAATGACAAATGCAGAAATATTAAGGAGGAAAAATGAAAATAAAATTGAGGAAAAGCATTCCATGAGTCTTTAGCATCCTTTAAAATGTAGCCTTTATGTTATCAAAATTCTTATCAAGCCATAGAAATGAAAATTTGAAATGCATCAATCATATACATTTCACAATTTAAGTACAGTCCCTAATTTCTCTTTGCCCTATAAATTCATGGCACGGAATAGTCTGTTGAATTTAAGAAGTTTTCTCCCTATCTACATCTGTAGTAACTCTCTCTAAACAATGTCATCTCCAGTTTCCTGCCATAGATAGAGGAGTATGTGAATATCTTTTAGAGCCCAGGCTTTTCATATTCATTTACCTGGATTAGATAATTGGGCTGAAAGGCTTCTGTAGAAAAATTAAAGTTTCATATCCCAGGAGAAGAGAGAAGCCGAGAATACAGACAAAATCATAGTAGGTCAATGCTATTGAACCTGTATGACAACAAACAGAACAGATGGGAAAACATCAGTCCGCTCCACCACATGGGCACAGGCTGGCAGCTCTGACTCATCCAGGAGCAGAGGTGAACACAGCAATCAACCTCCAAAGGCAATCACCTCTTAAATTTGTCTTCAAGGAAACCTTGAAATTCCATGGTGAACGTTACAGAATGCATCAGTGTTCTGATGCATTGTTCTTGTGTGATACTAATTATGTTTACCTAGAAAGCACTGGAAGTGGGTTATAAAAGCCAGTTTGACCTTAAAGCCAAAGCTTAAGTGTTGTTTTTTTTTTTTTATCCTTGCCTTTATAAACCTCTAAAACATCTCATTACCTGAAGTTATTTTAAATGCAAAGTATAACAAATACATGGTTGTTTTTAGGATAAAACCAATATCTGTATATAATAATCTGCTTTTATAATATTACTTTCTAACCTCTTGGATCACATCCT
Organism: Mustela erminea; assembly: GCF_009829155.1. NCBI lineage: Eukaryota > Metazoa > Chordata > Mammalia > Carnivora > Mustelidae > Mustela > Mustela erminea. The sequence goes on from NC_045614.1 coordinate 187,340,898, forward strand.
GTGCTATGCAGAAAAATTCATTTCCATCGGAAAAGACTTTGCTGAGCACGTGAGTCTGACAGTGCTTGCTTCCTGACTGCTGGGCAATTGTGAGTTGTAAAGCTTGGGGTGTCACACTGGGCTGACCCAAACCTGTTGTGATTTGTTTCATGATTTCTGAGAGAGGACCTAAGAGGACAAATTCTCCATTCTGGCTAATGAAGGAGATGTGACAAAAGGAAAATCCCTTCTTGTCTCAGTACAAACTACCACCACTGGTGGCTGTAGGAAGAAAATGAGATCCAGATTGGTAGAGACCAAAAGGTGAAACATCAGAGGCAACTTGAGGTCAGAGGGGGAAAGGCAGTTGTAATAAGGAGTTCCAGGTGGGGGAATTAAAGAGCAATCCCAGAAGGTCACAACAGAAAATTCGAAGCAGCTCTTGAGGAAAACAGGTCCACGGTCCACAAATGTTCCCAGGAAAATGGCTGGGCTTACGGGGCTTGAATGTTAGTTGACTCTCAATAAGGCTCAAGGCCAAAGCTTATTTTCCTTACAAGTAGGACTGTTGCTCATGTTTCTTTTAGCACTCTGGGGTGCTCTGGGGGAAGGCTAACTGCACGGAGATGAAGGCGGTTCAGAATTTGCTAAAAATTCACACTTTATCAGATAAGATAATTTGCATTTCTTTGAAGAATTTACAACTCCTGTATGGCTTTCTGCACAAGTCAGTTTTATTTTTCTCCTCTAAAATGTATGGAGCCAAATACAGTCAATGAAGTTCTGGTAACAGATGATTGGTAACAATTCTAGACAAGTACAAGGCAAACATTTATTCCTTTCTAGGCCTGAAATCTTATCTGAGCCTTATTTTTTTTAGTTAAAATTTTCTTTTATATGTCCCATAGCGGTTGATACTATCTAAAATAAGGTCCATAAAGGCAAATCCCAGGTAAATAAAATAAATGTATGTTTGAAATGTCTTCAGTGATATGGAGTGATAGTGATGGGGGAAACGAATAGACGTTTAAAATATTTAAGTGCAGGATCCTTTCTTAGGCTCAATTCAGTTTTGCCGTTACTATTACTGGCCATAGGCAGGCAGCTGCCCCCACTGGGGGCACCGACTAACTGACTAACTGGTCTAACTAACTGACCACTGGGAAAGCTTTATTCCTTCGGAATCTGGCTGGAACGTGGAAAGTTTATTCTATAACGTATTTCATTTTTAGAGCTAACGAAGATAAACACACAGGGTATTTCAACTTAAGGTTGCTGTTGCCTATAATTAGGGAACTATGATAGGATATTAAAAAATAAATTACAGAAATGAGGAAGCCACACAATTACAAATACTTGGAGTCAGGAGCGTTTGGCCCTTTCTGAATTTCTTATCAGATGGTAAATGGGCCTCATTGCGGGCACTACACTACATTCAGGCCCTACACTACACCTTGTAGCCTCTTGTTCACCCATCCCTTTCCGTGCTGAGGCTGCGCTCCTAATTCAAACAGGATGAAAGAGGCAGAGATTTTCCCTCTCTAAAACTGGCGATTTTTACCTGAAAGCATTCAAATTCAGTCACGGGCAGGTTATAAGCTCTTGATCCAGTTCTAGGATACAGTATGCAAGCAGGCATGCACACACACACACCACACACACAGAGACACACATATACGTACACACGCACCTGTGCAGCTACCCTCCCCCACCCCGACACACTGAACAAACTTTCTCTTATTATTTGTTTTTCTTCTTTTTTTTTTTTTTTTTAAAGATTTTATTTATTTATTTGACAAAGAGAGAGAGCATAACCAGCAGGGAGCCCATTCATCAGGGAGCCCTAATGGGGCTGGGTCCTGGGATCATGACCTGAGCTGAAGGCAGACAGACACTTAGCCGGCTGAGCCACCCAGGTGCCCTTCTCTTATTTTTTCTGTACAATAATCGACTACAGTTCATTTTGATGTAACTATTCTTCTAATTGATGAGATCAAATGCCGGCTAGCTGAGCAGATATCAAGAAAAACAATGATTTGGCTTTTCAAATTCACCATTTATGTAATGAGCACCTGAAGATGTAGTTGTCATAACACTCAGCTATTTTCTGGACTTCGCATCATGATATACTTTTAATACTGACCACTATACTTCTATTAAAATTATCAGCCAATTCATTAGACTGTATTTCCTAACTGTATTTCCTAAGCATTCTTTCTTACCTTTTCCTTACTGAAATGTATTGTCAGTTTGCAACATTAATGAACAGATCCTGTTTAAAATGTGTTGCTCCTAGGGGTGCCTGGGTGGCTCAGTGGGTTAAAGCCTCTGCCTTCAGCTCATGATCCCAGGGGTCCTGGGATGGAGCCCCGCACTGGGCTCTCTGCTCCGCAGGAACCCTGCTTCCCCCCTCTCTTTGTCTGCTTCTCTGCCTACTTGTGATCTCTGTCTGTCAAATAAATAAATAAAATCTTAAAAAAAAATGTGCTGTTTCTAAATTAACCTTTATGATTACTTTTCCCACTTAGTTTGGGCAGAATTGACTGACAGATTGTGAGATTACCAAACAGCCATTTTTCTCACCATGCTTAAAATGCATTCTATGTTTAAAATAGTGCTCTGAATGTGCTATGTTTGATCGCTCTCACTTAGTAAATGAACAAAAATATGATCCAGTGAAACATTATTATCAAATATATTTGTTCATTGAATAAGCACTGTGAAGGCTGGAACACATTCTTAAAAAGACAAAGATCCTTGCTGTCCAGGAGCTTAGCAGGAGAGGAGCGAATAATAACAACGAGTTAAGTTATGTGGTATGCTTTAAGCCGACAAACATCATAGAAAGAAAAACCAAGTTAGGGGGAGGGGAGTGGAGTGTTGTTATCCGTGTGCAGGTAGGGGGAGGGTCCCAGTTTGCAATATTCACAATGTTGGCCTTGGTAGGCATCACTGGAAAAGTAATAATTATGCACAAAGGAGATGAAGGAGTTAGCCAAACTCTTTTTTTCGCCCTTTAAAAATTATACTTTAAATATAAAATTAGCAGAAATCTGGAGTTAACAGAAGATGTGTTTTTAAGTTGCATTTAATTGTATAAGACTAAAGATTCACGGACTCATACCCCTGAAACAAATAATACATTATATGTTAATAAAAAATTTTTTTTAAAAGTTGCTTTTAATATAAAATTGTAACAGGTATATGGTATTAGTCATGTATGTTTACTTATAAAAATAAAATGTGCTTTGAAAAATTATACTAAATCAGTGGAAAGAGAAAATATAAGACTCTAGTATCTGTTACTCCTCCTGTTCCAACCCTAAAAAAACTGTAATGTGATGGGAAATGTAATCAAATTATTCCTTTTAATTTCATGGTTGCCTAATTACTCTGAGCGGAAACCAAGCAACAGTTTACAGTGCATGAATATATTTAAATTAGTTCCTATTTATGAGGTAACAAAATGTCTGTGCCTTCTATTATTAATTGGGATATTTACATTTCTAATTATAATTTGTTGGGAAATAAATTCAGTGTATTGCTTTACTAATTTATTACAGCATTAAGTAATATACATATATGACTTTATAAATCACATCCTATTGTATAAAGTACACTGATTTTTTGGTATGACTTGTTGAAATAAAACAAATATTTTAATTTGCAATCAAATTTACTATTTATTTTAAACCTCACTAAGTCATCAGTAGAAAATTAGAGCATCCTTTTTTCTTACTGCACAAGATAAATTTCATTTATGGCCATATAAACTTTTTCTTATATAATTTTAAGAGATAATAGATTCTTACTTTAAAAAACATAATGTGAACTTAATATATTTACCTTCTTCAATTGTAATTTTTTGCTTCATTAGCATGGGACAGGTGAAAATAATATTATCAAGATACGTATATCAGTTAGTAAGTGTTACCTCATCTAATTCTCAAAATAACATAGAGAAGTAGAAGTTCTAGTTTTCTATTTTGTGGTTTAAAGGGTAATAATACATAATGATCACATATAGAGTACAACGAGGATGAAAACCATCCATCGGACATGGGAACATGGAGGTCATTAGTATTACTAAAATTTTTGACTCTTTAGTGTTTTTTGCTAATTTTATAGCTCTATGTTTGAAAACCCTATTTTTTCCTCAGCTGTTAAATATGTTTACAAATTGTAAATACAATCATATTTCATTTCTAATTCTCAAAGAAAAATTATAAACACATTTTAACTCTATTGTTGGCTTGAAGGTGGGTTTTTTTTTTTTTTAAGATTTTATTTATTTATTTGGCAGAGAGAAATCACAAGTAGGGAGAGTTAGGCAGAGAGAGAGAGAGAGGGAAGCAGGCTCCCCGCTGAACAGAGAGCCCGATGCGGGACTTGATCCCAGGACCCTGAGATCATGACCTGAGCCGAAGGCAGTGGCTTAACCCACTGAGCCACCCAGGCGCCCTTGAAGGTGTTTTTAAATTTGACTTAATTTTTTCTATTTTTTTAAAGATATATTTATTTAAGGAGAGAGAGAGAGCAAGTGGATACATGAGTTGGGAAGGGACAGAGGGAGAGAATCTTCAAGCAGACCCCCATTGAGCACAGAATCTGACACAGGGCTTGATCTCACGACCCATGAGATCACAACTTGAGCAGAAAATTTTATGTTTAATCGACTCAGCCACCCAGGAGCCCCATGACTTGATTTTTTCTAATGATTTTTTTTTTAGTTTAGCTCTAAGATACAAATATGATAATAATAATAGTAAATACTGGTGTTTTATAGGAAGCTACTGCTTTGCAGTTTCCCTCAAGGAGCGCTATGTGGACTTACTTTATTTTCTCACGAAACATATACAGCTGTCCACATGCAAGAGCAGAACTATGACCAGATTATCTCATGTAATGTAAGATTTACCTACGGATCTATGGGAATTAAGAAGAAGGAGAAAACTGTCTTGGCTGTGCAGATAGGAATTCCAAAGACAGACCCCTCTGGCCATCTCTTATCATCCTTTTCTTAATGCCACAACCAAGAGTCTTTGTCCTTCCTCGGTTCTCTGCTGTTTTGCTGATTGAATAATTCCTCTAAGTAACTGCTTCTACTGCTTTTTTCTTTTCTTTTCTTTTCTTTTTTTTCACAACAGATTCAAAGCATCCCGTAAAGATGGCTTCCGTTCCCTTCATACCTCATGTTCAGACTCCCAGATGAGGGGCTAAGGGAGCTAGAAAACCATGATCCAAAACACATCTTCCCTGTTCACCAGTCCTGTTCTTGAAAACTGACTCACAGTCTAGTGCCTTGACACAGATACCTGCCTCCTTCCACTTTGAACAACTTGGTGAGGACATTGTGGACAACGCACAGTGATATATTACTGAGTTGCCTCTGAAAACCTTTGCTAGAAAAAGGCTGTGGGAAAGGGGTTCTCTGAATGCTCAAGGATTCATCTTCAAAGTACCCTTGAATCAGGACACCTGGTTGGCTCAGTCGGTTAAGCGTCAGCTCATGTCATAATCTGAGGGTCATGATCTCAGGGTCGTGATATCAAGCCCCACATCAGGCTCTGTGTTGAGCAGGGAGCCTGCTTAAGACTCTCTCTCACTTGTTCTCCCTCTGCCTCTCCCCAGCTCATGCTCTCCCCCCTCCCCCCCACACACAGTACCCTTGAATCAAGTTCCCTAGTTGCAGGCATTTCTCCAAGCTATAGACACCTATTCCCAGCTACCATCTAGGAATTACCAATGTTATGGAGAAATGGCTCATTTTCAAATTATTTATTTATTTACCTTTTACTTGATTTTACTGAGAAAACACACTGTACCTTTGGTCCTGTGCCCAAAAGAGTGACATGGTGTTTTCCAGGCAATAAAATGGGGAAAGGGAATTATGACCAGATGGGACAGCATGTGTGCCATTTGGAGGAAGGCTAAAAAGTTCTTCTTGGCTCAGACATGAGTGATGTGCATTGACAGGGAGTGTATGAGATTTCCTAAGGAGAGCCTATATGGAATTATGGGCAAAGATGGTTTTAACTCTCTGGGACTTCATTATCTTTGTGTGAAATGAGATGTTTGGATGAGTTGTTTTCTGAGACTCACTCTCTCTATATGAGTCTCATTCAGTCATTTTAAGTCATCCTTGAATGGAGCCCTCTTGCATTGTCCAGATTTGGTTTCTCATAATCCCATACAGAATAAAAACATCATGAGCTGCTTTCAGTTCATCCTCAAGGACTCAGCCTTGCAGGAGCAATCATTGTCCGAGAGTCCCCCACTCCCACTGGCAGCAATTTATAAATAAGTGTTTTGCCAAAGAATGTTCCTCCCATATCCTTCAGGCCTCACACCCTGTCAAAGACTCTGACCCACACACATCTCGAAGCCAAAAAACCTCCAGCCTCTTTCTTCACCATATATTACCTTATTAACACTTCCTATATTATTTCAACAATATGGGTCTTTATTGCCCTCGGGTTGGTCAAACACTTGGTATTGAATTCAGACAGATATGTGATGAAAGGCCGATTACTCCACTGAAAATATTTGTGACCCAGAACAAGTAATGGCGCAGCTCTGGACCTCATCTGTAAAACAGAAGTAGTAATATGTGTACAGAGCTGTATAAGGATTGGACGTGATGCACACAAAGGGCCTTATAAAAATTACAGCTGGTCCTTCTATTATTAATAAAGAATCTCAGAAATCCTTCATAAAATTCTAGCCCTACATCTGGGTCTCTATACAAATCATTGCATGGCGTGGCATGGCATGTCAAAGTTGCATTGCCAAAGTTTTAAGATGATTTCTAGACTCCAAAATATGCAGGCGTAAATATTTGCAGCATATGAATTACTGCATGATAACTTATATATGTGCGTGTGTGTATGAATATATGCATGTTGTGTGTGTGTGTGTGTGTGTGTGTGTATAATGCATATGTATTTAACTCCAGTTGGATCCTGAGGGTACCTCCAAATATTGAATTTATAAAATACCAGAAACAAAGTCTAATTTCGAATTTCTTGCCAGGCACGGCAATCTAGCAGTCTGAGTGTGTGTGTGCGCACATGCATATGTATGTAGATATATAACACTAAAATTAGATGTCAAACTTTGCAAAAGATGAAATAGCATTTGGACCACTGAGGTAGAGGCTCAGTCTGGGCAGAAGCCTGAATTTGTCTACTTTTATCTACGGAACTCCTCTTTTAGGGTATCAACTCGTGGTCCTCTTACACTCTTTCAAGCAAAGAATTACACCAGAGTGGAGTATTGGAGAAATTTCCTAGTGCACAGCTCCCATATTGAGCATTAAGTATGCCAGATTAGTTTACTAGGAGTAAAGCATAGGGTTCTGATGTTAAAGGGAGTTGAGGTGGTTTAAAAAAAAAAAAAACAGGTAGGAATGTAAACAAACAAAAAGGGACTTACTGGCAATATTGGGGCCATTTTTCATAATGTCAGGTCAAAGCTTTGTAAGCATCCACTCAGTATATTTCAATGTTTTGATTCTTAAAAAAAGCTAATTGAAGGAAGAAACTGGATTTGCTTCCTCAGCTTAGTAACAGTTGACATGGGGCACGCGATCTGGTGGGGGTAACTGATTGGATCCCTCTGTTTTGATTTTGTTTCTGATTTTCCATCTCAGTTATTACTGTTCTCTTTCAAGCCGAAATACTGCAGCCAGATATTACAGTGAGGTTTATGAATTCATTAATAATAAGTAGTTCAACTTCAACTGTCCATGTGGTTTTTAATTTCGAACAGCTTTTATGCAGCACCTTCTAATTTCAAATCTTTTTTTTTTTTTTTTTAAACTTCTAGATTTTGAAATAGCATTTCCAGGATGTGGCCGTGATTACTTCTGCTCAAAATTGCCTGTTTAGAGGTTCACTGTGTATTTTCTATACAGCCCACTGGAAATCAAAACAACTATGAAAAACATGTTTTCTTTGCAGGAATGACTTTGAAATTTTAAAAATCACTCACAGTAAATTTAAAACTGAACAAATTTCACCTGCATGTGTTCGGGCATTGTCGTGTTGCTGGCATGCAAATACTCCTTCAATATTTGTTTGTTTTCTTTATATTTTACACTACAGAAGGATCTCTTGCTGGTGTTGGTTAGTAAGTCAATCTTTCTTCCAGACATCAAGAGGTGACCTTTATGACCCAAAGATTTATCAAGTCAGCAATCTGTTCCCTGGGGCCAGCATCTTCAGCGTCTTCCTCTGCCAGTCACGTCTGTGGAAGACTTTGCCAAACCCCATGAGAAAATGGACTAATCTACTTGTTTCAAAGAACAAGAATGACATCTTTACCGGCTGTCCTTTGTCTATAGAGGAAAGAAGCTAATAAAGGATGAAATACTTTATCCAATTGTGAAAGATCCAATGCAATGTTTTTAGAATAAAGGACACAGAGAGTAGCAGTTAGTAAGCAGCTAGTCTGAGAAGATAAGGCTTCATTACTAGGAACAAAGGGGAGAAACTTATTCCGAAGAACTCCGTGAGACAAATATATTTTAAAGGCACAATACCTTTTGTCAGCGCATTTTTCTTGTCTTGGTTCAGTAATGTGGCTATGACGTTCTATAATTATTGAGCCACAATTGGTTTCTGGCCTCTTGTTTTGTTATCATAAAGGTCCGAGTGCGCCTGCAATTAAGTCCAATTATTTGTGAATTGTGAGGTCGTCTCTGTAAACGACGACTAGTGGAAACATTACAGAGGTGGCATGTCAAAGACTCCTTGAAAAACTAAGCGGAGGAAAAACTAGGCAATTATCATCAATGCTAGTTTTTAGATGGAAGAAGACAGGTACAGCCAAAACAATAGCATTCAAAATGAGTTCCCAAGTAAAAAGGAGTAAAAGTAATCCTGAGAGTTAACCAGATTTACAAAGGATGTCACTAGGTTACCTAATGAGAGGCAGCTTGGATATGACACTTTGCCACGGAGCTTAAATAAGCTGCTTAATTTTCTTTTCTTTTCTTTTTTTTTTTTTTTATTCTTCAGGTCAGTGAAATAAGTAGAATTTCTGGACTCTCTCATGTCTGTGTATTAACCAATTTTCATAGTCCTTTTTTTCATACTTTTGAAAAATAGTGCTTCGTTGTACTTTAAGTCTTGTGATACCCAAGACATCTTGTATTTTATGGTATGGTGCAGTGCAAAAAAGGACAAATATACTCACAATTTGTGCTTGTTATTATTTATTTTCTAAATCTTATCTGGTCCTTTATGAGACTTACATGTGCATACTTTTATAAATAGAGAGCTAAGTTTTCTAAAACACAGTCAGTAACAATGAAATGTGATCCACTAATAAGTGAAATCATTTTATCTGATAAGGTACCAATGTCTTACATATAAATTTGCAACGTTTACGGTGTGTAATCTAAAAAAAAGAGAGAAAAGAAAACTCAGATACAGAGAACACGTTGGTGGTTGACAAAGGTGGTGGGTGTGAGGGTAGGCAAAATTAGTAAAAATCGTTAAAAGCTACAAACTTCCAGTTATAAAATACCTAAGTCCTAGAGATGAAATGTACAGCATGACAATAATTAATAATAGTACAGCATATTAATAATAATACTCTATTGTGTATTTGAAAGTTGCTATAAGAGTAAATCTTTTTAAAAATTTTTTAAAATAGGGACTCCAGGGTGGCTTATTGATTATGTACCCAACTCTTGATCTCAGCTCAGTTTTTGATCTCATGGTCTTGAGTTCAAGCTCTGCACTGTGGTCCACACTGGGCAAGGAGCCTATTTAGGAAAATAAAAATATATATTTGGACATACAATAATAAATCAGTTTCAGATGTACTGAAATAAGTACTGTTGATCTGCTTTTCTTGCCTGAAGAGACATGAAAAATGCTGCTAAGGTTGATGTCAAAGAGATTACTGCCTGTGTTTTCTTCTAGGAGTTTTATGGTTTCAGCTCTCACATTTAAGTCTAGGAAAGTAGTGATTCCACAACTCCATAGGTTAAGCTATACTCAAGAGTGTTGCTATCATCTGTCACTATACAGTGTTATTACAATACTAAGTATATTCCCTATGCTGTGCCTTTAATCCCCATTATTCATTTATTCCATAACTGGACGCCTATACCTCCCACATGCCATATTCCTTCCCCCCCCCATCGCCACTCCCATTCCCACTGTATAAATGTATACACATTTATACACACACACACACACACACACACACACACATACATACATACATAAAATAACCTCTTATTTATCCATTCCTCTAACAATAGACACTTAGACTGCTTTAATATCTCCGCTATTGTGAATAATGCTACAATAAACAAGGGGTGCATATATCTTTTCAAATTAGTTGGGTATTTTTGTTTGCTTTAGGTAAATACCCAATAGTGAAATTACTTGGTCATATGGTATGTCTATTTTTAATTCTTTTGAGGAGCCTCTATTATGTTTTCTACAGCAGCTGCACCATTTTACATTCCCACCAATAGTGCATGAAGGTTCCTTTTTCTCCACATCCTCTCCAGTACTTGTTATTTCTTATTTTTTTGATACTAGCCATTCTGGCAGGTAGAAGGTGACATCTCTGGTGGTTTTGCTTTGTATTTCCCTGATGATTAGTAATGTTGAGCACATTTTCATGTACTTGTTGGCCATCTGTATATCTTCATTGGGAAAATGTCTACTCAAGTCCTCTACCCATTTTTTTTAAAGATTTTATTTATTTATTTGACAGACAGAGATTACAAGTAGGCAGAGAGGCAGTCAGAGAGAGGAGGAAGCAGGCTCCCTGCTGAGCAGAGAGCCCGATGTGGGGCTCGATTCCAGGACCCTGGGATCATGACCTGAGCCGAAGGCAGAGGCTTTAACCCACTGAGCCACCCAGGTGCCCCTCCTCTACCCATTTTTAATTGGATTATTTGGTGTTGTTTTGTGTTGTGTTATGTAAGTTCTTTATATATTTTGGATATTAAACACTTATGGGGGAAATCCTTGCAAGTATATTCCCCCATTCAGTAGGTTGTCTTTTCATTTTGTTAATGGTTTCTTACACTGTGTAAAACCTTTTTATTTTGGTGTCATCCCAACAGTTTATTTTTTATCTGTTTTTCTTGCCTGAGGAGACATGAAAAATGTTGCTAAGGTTGATGTCAAAAAGATTACTGCCTGTGTTTTCTTCTAGGAATGTTGTGGTTTCAGTCTTCACATTTAAGTCTAAGAAAGTAAATCTTAAAAATCTCTCATTGCAAGAAAAACAATAACTATATGAGGTGATAGATAATAGGCTTATTGTGATGATCATTTCACAATACATACACATAGCAAATGGTTATGTTCTATACCTGAAAAAATGTTATATGTCAATTATATATCAAAAATATATAAAATTAAATAATAAATAATTTAAAAGTATTAATTTTTAAAATCATACACTCTCTAATATAGTAAATAAATTACAAGGTAGGCATAAAAATATAAAATTCTGTGTTAATTCATACCAAAACTTTTTCTGTGTCAAATATAATAGAATCAGTAATTGTAAACAATATTGTCATAATTCAGGGGCATCTGGGTGTCTCAGTTGGTCAAGTATCTGTCTTGGCTCAGGTCATGATCCTAGGGTCCTGGGATCAAGCCCTGTGTCTGTCGCCCTTCTCAGTGGCAAGGCTGCTTCTCCCTCTCGTCCCTGCTCGTGCTCTCTCTCTCTCTCACTGTCTCTGTTTCTACCTTTGTCTCTCTTTCTCAAATAAATAAGTAAAATCTTAAAAAAAAAAAAAAACCAATATTGTCACAGTTCACTATGAAACACCAATACCTTTAGAAATGATACCATTTCCTTTGGATAAGAGTACTAAATTTAACAATAAAACTTTTCTGACTATAGAGTAATTAAAACCCTATGTAGGTCATAAATCCTGTTTATTTTTTGCCTTAGATGCCAGTTATAATACATATTTTAGTTGTACCATCTGACTGAAACATCTGTTACCTGTTTTGTTCTGGTTTCTGAAAGCTTCCTTTTTAGTGTGACTGATCCCCACTATGTGTTTTATGATGTACAAGTGGTATAACAATACACAGCAGATGTTCCTTACCATTGAGCTACATGCCTTTTCATTGACCCTGGCTGCAAATCTTCCTTTAATTCATTAAGTAACATAAGGATTCTACAATAACCTAGTTTTAACACCTCTAAGCCATACACAGAAAGACTTCTTATTACAAACACATAAGGAAGAGCATATTTACAACACTTGTTTTAAAAATAAAGAACCTATGCTTCTAACTAGTTTCTCAAGGTGTTACTCTTTGGGCTTGAAGAATAGGAAAACAATGTTGCATGAACAACATGATTCATCTTAATCTTGTTTTTGTGAAAAGATTACAAAATCAGGTTTTGGGTTTTTTTAATTTTTAATTTATTTTTATTTATTTTATTTTTTTTTAACTATCAATCAGGTACCATATTGTTTTGCATATCTAAGGAAGTCAAGATCAGAAGGAGGAGGTAAGGTATGTCCAGCCACTCATCTAGTAAATGCACTCCATGGCACCCTGCTGCTAAATTCCATATTCTTTCCTTTCCCTCACAACATTGAATTGATATTATTGTCATTTTGAGGAAGGACAAAGATGAGAATTAAAGTAAAGCATAGCCAATATCAACTATCATCACTTCCTCTTCACTGTGCATGAATACTTTTATGTTCAAGCTAGTCTATTCCTCCATCCCCTTGAATTCCAACTGGTCCTGAACATTGCTTGATCAGTAGAATGTAGTGAAAGTGACTTCAGGAACTGAATGAAAAACAAAACAAACGATTAAAAACAAAAACAAAAACAAAAAAACAACTTGTAAAGTCTCCCAAGTCTCCCAGAAGATTTAGAGAGAGAGAGAGAACTGCCATGGTAAAGTTAGACTGTCTTGAGAATGCCACGCTGTGAGAAAGACCAAGTTAGCTGTATGAAAAGGCTTGAATAGTAAGAGAGATGCCCAACCACTAGCTGTTCACATAGCTGGTCCACATAGCTGGTCCAGCCCAGACACCATAATACGAATGAAGAAAAAAGCTTGAACATTCTTGCATCAGTACACAGCATGTAGAGAAAAACAAAAACAAAACAACAACAACAAAAAAAACAAACAGAGGCCCCAAATAACAACAGAACTTGCCAACCTTAAAAATAAAATGGCTGGTTACTTTACCAGCAAAATGAATTTATTAGGAAATAGCACAGAAACTGTAGTTAAGGACAAATTAAAGCACACCATAGGCAAGTCCAAGCAGACAAAGGGGAAGTCAGCTTTTATTAGGTTTTAGGAGGAAACTGGAGAGGGTTATTTTGAACAAAAGTGCTTTGAAGAAGAACAGTAATGTGTGATTGTAGCTGTTCCTGCGCTGCAAGCAGTGATTGTGTGTAGTTGCTGGAGCAGGGAGTAATCCTCCTCTTTTTCTTGAAAGCAGGAGATAAAATTCCTATGAGAAAGTGTCCTCCTTTGTCAAGATAATTACCTTCCCTTTTCCTGCGGTTCCTGCGTGCTTCTAAGAGTGGTATTTGCAGAAGAGCTCCCCCTTCAGGCCTTCCATTTTAAATAAAGTTTCCCTTATTTATTTTCACAAACTGAAGCCCTAGATTTAGGGATACAGCCAAGGCATCTGAGCTATCTGTAATCAAATGAACCACTTCAGTTAAATCTTTCTTATATCTAATATCAGTTTTAAAAAATTATAAAGCAAACTATCATGTTATATGCCTTAAACTTATACATTGATATGTCAATTATTTCTCAATGAAACTGAAAAAAAAATTTTTTTTTTTCAAAAACGTGCACTTATATGCTCAGCAAGAAGGAATCAAGAAAGAGCATGTGTCTAAGGGGAACCAGGATATAAAATTTTAAAAACTGTATTGTAAAGGTAGAAGTTACAGTAGTCACCTCCAAAGAAATGATTTAAATTATTTTTTTATAAAATTCAATTTGCTCTCTTGTCATTTCCATCTCTCAGGTTATCTTTTGAAAAGCAATTACAAAACATCTATACTGAGACCTACACATGATATATAGAAGCCATACTTGATTTAGTGCAAATTAAAATGAGCGATACCCCCTTTTACCATTGTCAGTATCAGAAGAAAGCATGGACATAAAAATTACCCAGAGACTCTTTTTTTCAATCTTGTTTGTTCCCTAGACTGTCAAAAATGCTCAGGAATTCTAATCCACACATTTTGATTAGGTTCTAAACCATATGACTTTAGGCAGAGAGATATTTCAACCCAATTGGAGGCCCTGAGGGAGAGGAGCAAGACTGCTCAGCCTGATTTATTCCATGTGCGTAGCCACAGGAGCATAATATCTCAATGAATAAATGCATCTATTTAATGATTCTTACTCTGGTTTTAGCAAGCACAAAACGCGTTCTATTCACAAGAATAGAAACTGTAGTACTTTTCCCCCCTTTTCAGAATTAAGTACATGTTAAGCGTGTAACACATTTTTATGTAACACATAAAAATCTTCAGAACTAGGGCTATTAGCAAAAGCTGTCTTCATCCACATGGGAATTCGGGTCTTAGGAAATTTGGATGGAGTGTAGATACCATGTGTGAATGATTTTAGAAGCAGATAGAATTGTCCATGGGAATTAAAATATGGTTCAAAAAAAAAAAAATGTGGTTCAGTCTTTGTTCTATATGTTCTATAGTGAGACTCCTCACCGCTTAAAAGACTATTTTGGACAAAGGAAGGGACACAGGAGTTCGATGTCAGAAGACCCAGAAAAAGTGTGCTTGATTTGATCAGCTGAAAGCTCTTTCTTTCTTCCTTTCTTTCTTCCTTCTTTCCTTCCTTAAGGCTTCTTTCCTTCTTTCCTTCCTTCCTTCCTTTTTTTCCTTCTTTTTTGGAACGTATGGTCTTCTGACATGTCTATCTCATGATTTTTAATGGCTTACGAAAACAGAGGCACTGTGGCTGCAGGACCAATGGGGTATTTAGATCCTTCCTCTTCATACCATAAAGATAAAGCTTCACTTGAAATAACTCATCATAAAACCAGACTATCACTCCCCTGTCTAGATCAGAGGTCCACAAACTTATTCTTTCAAGGGTCAAATAGCAATCATTTTAGGCTTTGAGTGTCATAAATCGCCACTTTCTGCCTTTGTAGTGAGAGCAGCACAGATAGGTTGTAAACTCACAGGCATGGCTATGTTCCAACACAGTCTGAAATTTTATGTCCATTCTGGAGGTTTCTAGAATCTCTCAGATTTTACTGTGGAAGGCACCCCATAACCAGGAGTCCAACTCGAGAAGATCCAGTTGCAAAGCCTAATGATTAGAAATTAGTGGGCTCCTGGGTGGCTCAGTGGGTTAAACCTCTGTTTTTGGCTCAGGTCATGATCTCAGGGTCCTGGGATGGAGTCCCACATGGGGCCTCTTTGCTCAGCGGGGAGCCTGCTTCCCACCCACCCACCCTCGCCTGCATCTCTGCATCTCTACTCAGGGGAAGAGCAAGAAATTAAAATGTGATGGAAGACAGCACTCATATTAGGATGGTGGGTGAAGGAGAACTCACGTAAACACACTATCACTCTAGAAACAAGCAGAAAATATGAAGACTTTAAGGAGCCTCACTCCTGAAGACAAACACGCCTCAGAAAGGTATACTGTGACTACCCCATTCCTAACAACCAGCAACCTGAGACCAAATTGCAGAAGTAAATTTCATAAGGTCACAGAGCTAGTTAGACACAGAGCCTGTGGTGAAAGCCAGAGACACTTTTCTCTCAAAGTTATATTCCTCTTCTGTGACTAGTTTTCCTTTAGCATCTCTCAAATCTTTAAATAAAAGTGGGTTCCAAAAGCAGTAATATCCATGACAGCCTCATGTAGGAACAGGGTCCGCTGTGTAATTAAGCATATGCATGTGTACTTTTACCTTAAAGCTCACAAATGCAGAATGTGACACCAATAATGGTTTTTAGATACCATCAGATTATAAAAGTAGGTCCACTGTGATATTACTAATAATCTACCCCACATACACACACCATTCCACACTGCGTTGTCTTACGTCCATAAATATTACTCGGGGTATAGCTTAGGGCAATTTTCCCTGGGGCTCAGAATTGTGATCAGGCTAAATAAATTATTTTTTATTTTTTAAATTTAAAAATTTTTTCCAAAATATATTCCCATGTTCTACCTTGTCTATTTTAATTCAGGAATTTTGTGAGGTAGCAACATCCATTATAAATCAATTTGGAAAAATTAACTTAAAATCATGGCAGATTACCAGATAACCAGTTATAAGAAAAATATCACAATGCTGAGACTGGCACTGTGAACAGAAAAGAATAGAATAGAATTTACATACACACACACACACACACACAAATACACACACACATATGTATTTGATGTGCAGTTATTATGGATACATGTATTTTTAATGATTTTTACCATCATTCTGGGTTTGTGTCATATAATTATATATTATATTTGCAAAACTTTATTATATATTGGTATGATGTTTTTAGGTGTTTATACAATATTTAAAATCAGACTAATTCTGGCAGCTAATGGAAATTATAGTAAATAGGGATACACAGGCGCACTAACAAGTAATGTTTGAGATTACAAAGGCAAAAATCTAGAGAAGAGACAGAATAAAAAGCAAGACTTGCATGCAAAGCATGCATGAGTTATGTGCCTGGCGAAAAGGATTCTAAAATAACAAATTTAAGCAAAAGTTCCAAAATCAGATTTTTTTCTTTTATTTGAAAAATATAATTCCCTACACAGTTAAACTGATACCTTTCATAAAATTAAATTCATATAAATATCATGGAAGATGCATGTGTTCTCTCTGTCCAAATAATTGAATGTGCCAAAAGAAACATGTACCAAAATAAGCAAGTCTCAATGGGTTTACTTATACAAACTGACATTACACTACTGCCAAGATGACTAAATTCTAGTGTTATCAGAATTCATGAAATGCAGCTTGTCTCAAGCTCCAGAGAACTCCTTCTGCAGTCTCAAATTAGATTCTACTATTTTACGTAGTTCCTTTATTGGGTAAAATCTAAATTTAAATTATATCCAATTTATAACCCTTTTCTTCCTTAAACAAAATGTCTTGCTAACCTATCCTTACATCTTCTTGAAAATATTACGTTACCTTTTTTATTAACTTAAAATCAATGTGATGGAAGAATCTAAAAATATTGCAGAAGTTAATTGGGCTGGGGTTTCTATAATCTAATTCTCCTCAGCAACATAATATGCATCAAATAGAGGATTTTGGAGAAAAATAATAAACCTAATTTTAAGTTCTCAGGTTTTCTTTATTTGCATTAGTCTGCAGACAAAATGTTTAAGGTGTTTTAAAAAAAAATTTAGATACCCACAGTATCAATAAAGATGTTGTACATGCATGGAGCACCTCAGATACAGAATATAGCTGGCATTTCAGCCAGAAAGACAATTTTCCTTGGGGGCTCTTTCATTGCTTTAACACTAATCTGTGACAAAAAGGTCTTGTCAGACTCTTATTGCATTTAAGAAGCTTTTGGTGAGATTTGTATTGATCTGGAATAAAGAGACTGACAACATTGCAATAAATTTTTACTACTTAGTACTGATCAATATGTGTTTTTCCTCTCAAACTTTTTTCAGTAAATTGCCTTGAATTTTCTCAGTTATGGCCAAGATACCATTAAATTAATATTTTATTCAAAAGGTTACACGCAGTTAATGAATAGGAAGAATTCGTTATAGTAAGGTCTACATTTCCAAGGAATCAATTGTATCAAATATGATGTATATAAAATATACACACAGAAAACACACACACACACACACACACACACACACACTTAAACACAGATAACATAGGGACTGATAGACAGCCAAGGACTATTATATGCTATTTTCATTCTGATCACTATGTGTATCTATACATTTTCCACTTATAGTATTAGATCATAGGGATTATCAATATATGACATAGAGTTATTATCCGTAAGTATTATGGTAAAGAATTAAAATGAATGACTGTCGGAGTGCCTGGATAGCTCAGTTGGTTGAGCATCTGCCTTCAGCTCACATCATGATCTTGGGGTACTGAGACCAAGCCCTGCATGGGGTTCCCTGCTCAGCAATGAGTCTGCCTCTCTGCCCTCCTCCCTGCTTGTGCACTCTCTCCCTTTCTCAAACAAATAAATAAAATCTTCAAAAATTTAATGACCGCCATCATAAATATACATAGATTTTATGGCTAACTCCCTTCTCTCGTGTGCTTTAAATATTTTGGGTTTCAAGGAAATGTAACTATTATTTTTATGTTTATTTATTATTACACAATTATTTAACTATTGTTTTGATTATTTATGTTTAACTTTTGGAAGCAGTTTTTTTACATTTCTCTTTCATTCTTACGTTGCCTTTATGTTAATAGAACTTTTTCAAACTCAGTTTTCTATTTTCCTGCAAGTAACACCTTAAACTAGAATTGTCCTGTTTTAGATAAATTATCTAAATGTAAACCTTTGAATAAAAAACTCTATAAAATAATTTTAGACAATTGAAATTTCAGTGGAAGAAAGGACTATCAAATGCATTTTACATGTTGAGAACATATAAATATTTAAGCGTAGAGGCCAATAAATTTATGTTCTCAATTTATGTCCTGAAAAGGTATTTTTATCTGCTATATTTCATATAAACCTGAAGTATTAAATTGAACATTGTAATCACACACCTTTAAAAAACTGTAATATATCACATATACCTTTTGTCTGTGGATTGTTTAAGGAAGTTTCTGCAGAAAATCTTCAATTTATGAAATTTCCCATTTTTTTAATGCAATTCTGTTTCTGATAAAGATACTTGCCCTTTTTGTTTTGGTAGGAGCAGTGGTCTTGCATTCAAATTCATGCCATACCTGTGAGATACCCTTGTCTTCACTCAGCACTGAGTTTACTTAGCTCTAAGGAATACCACAGAGCAAGAACTAACACACCATATAAAAAGCAACAGCACAGCAGTGGTGTCCTGGCTCCCAGACACAAATTCTGATGTCCAAGGCCCTCCACTGTTGGGTCATGCACAGTCAAAATATAAGATGTTGATTTGACACATGCCATTACAATTCGGGGAAACTGTTCATCCTTGGATTCCTGCATCTTTTATGCACAGCTAGCCATGTACTGCCAACCCCTGGACCCGGTCTCGTTCCCATTCTCAAATGCATCTGATTCTCATCAATGCTAGTTATATGTTATTGAACATGTAAATTTGGTAATTAGATACAAGTGATTGGTCCAGTGATAGTCCTTGATTAGATTCTATTTTATTTGGATCTGGTATATGTATCTTCTTAACAATTGCTTGAGTTAATGCAGCAAGAAAGATTCGAACAAGATTCAAAGCACCTGACCTATTTGCGGCTTCAGAAAAAGCCTGTAAAATCAGCATCTAACCTGTTCGTCTATCTAGAAACTCAATTTTTTTTATCCTAATTATTACAATAAGGAACATTGCTGACCCTTTGAAATACTATAGTGCTTATGGTAATTATTCTGTAAATAAATGATTGTGTTGTTATTTTATGTTTGATTTTTCATATTTTTGGCTTAGAATTAAATAAATGAAGTTACAAATATAATTTGTAGATTTTTTTCTTGAAGGTTATTTTCATTCTATTTCTATGTAAAGTAGGCTATGATAATATCTTGGAATTTTGTAATACATTTCTTTCAAAAGTCTTACCCTCTGCTAAAGAAAGTTCATTTAATTAAATGTTTAAGAATAATTTACACATTACTATTCAAATAGAGCTGTATCCAACTAAGGCAAGATGGAAAGCCTTGAAACTGTTTCTTAATGTTCTGTCAAAACTATGTATAGCACACAAAAATGCTGTTGAAAATATGTTTAATATCATATTAAAGATCATAGCCTGACAAAAATGTATAAAAATTAAAAAATGAATAGGGAAAAAAATCAGAGAGTGAATCTATAGACTTAAGGGAAGTCTAATGATGGAATTTGCCCTGGGTTAACTGCCAGTCTTGCTGGCTCATCGCCTGGATTTTAATGGGCCACATGTCAGGAACAGGAGGCAATTCCTGATGCCCTTGAAGGGTGAGAAATAGGATTTGAGAATCCTAAAGAAAGACAGAACACTTAAAATAAGACATATTAAGTATGAGTCAGAGGGGAAAAAAAAGTCTTTCAATAGAGAAAGACAGTAAGGAAACTTTCTGAGCTTGGCCTTAGTTCTAGAAAAATGTGAGGAAAAACTATTAAAAAAATAAAAATTATTTCATGGTAAATCTTACTTTCAATCAAATGATCATTTGTATTTGAGCCTAGAATTCACAGTATTTTATGGTTTGAAAATACCTCCCCAAAAATGTAAAGGTAAATTTTCACTGACAGTGCCTAGAGGTGTGTACCAAAAGTAAATAAAAATTTATCTCTGAAGGAAAGCATTTCAAATTCAAACCACCAGCAGGATCTATAAATAACATTCAAGGAAAATGAAGTTTATAATAAAATAACAATAATAAATTTAAAATACTTGGGGAAGCGAACCATAATGAATTTGAGAAGAAAGCAAATTTAGAATAAGACCTATAATAATGCAGAATTATGACATATAGAATCTAATGTAAATGGTTAATATATTTAAAGTAATTAAGGATAGATTTCTTTTGGGGGCAGGGTCCCTGGGTGGCTCAGTCAGTTAAGTGTCTGCCTTTGGTTCAGGCCATGATTCCAGGGTTCTGGGATGGAGCCCTACATCAGGTTCCCTGTTCAATAGGGAGTCTGCTTCCCCTCTGACCCTTCCCCCTCTCGTACTCTCTCACTCCTTCTCAAATAAATAAATATAATCTTTAAAAAGAAAAGAATAGATTTTTTAAACATATAAGAAAACCAATCTATAGAATCTATAAGGTTGAGTTGAGAAATAAATAAAAGTTAAAAATGAAATGAAAAAGAAAGGTTTGTTTTTTCTATGATAATGAAGGACTAATTTGCTTTGGACCCCACTCCTTTTAATGAGAACAAATACAAAAGATGAACAAGAAGTCAATATTGGAGTGACCCCCAAGCAACAAATGTTTGAGAGGCCAACCCCATGGAGGGACAGAAATTCAAGAGAAGTCCGATCTTAGGAGCCTTGGGCTCCTATAACAGAACATCACAGACTGTCTTATAAACAACAAAAATTTAATTGTCACCATTCAGGGAGCTGAAAAGAGATTTTCATGGTTGCAAACTGCCATTTTATTTCCTGTGTCCTTGCATGGTTGAAAAGACTAGGGATCTCTCTGGAGCCTCTTTTACAAAGGTGATGATCTAGTTTATGAGGGCAGAGACCTCATGACACAGTCGCTTCAAAGGTACCACCTCCGAGTATCATCATTTTTGTGGATTAAGATTTCAACATATTAATTTTGAGGGAACACACACATTCAGATCATAGAATTGCCAAGCATGATACTCCTCCCACCTGCAAGCCTTTTGCCTTTTCTATGAACAGTGGAAAGCTTTCAACAGAACCATATGACCAACATTAGAATTCAATGGAAAAGCCTGGAAATTGGAATTTAGTCCCCACCAAGGAGAAAGAACTCTAGCTCAATGAAGGCTTTCTGTTTTGCTGCTATTTGATATTAGTACCAGGATAGAAAAATATACCAAGAAACTGAATAGAGAGCTCAGAAAAGGACCCACAAATACATCAAATCCTGATACCTGCTAGAGCTGCCATTGGTAACCAGTAAAGAGAGGATAGAAAATTCAGTGAAGGGTGGTGGCCAAAATGTTTATCCATATCCATAGATATAGAAAATAAGTTTCTACTCTCTCACCCTCCTAGGCTTTGTAGCATTAGGCTAATAGCTCTAAAAATGCTTTCCTAATAATATTCCCTTATCCCTTATTGCAATAAACTCCAAATTCCTCTGAATCTCTTCTTAGACATCTTCAAGTTATTAACACAACACACCCAAAGGGAAAAAAATCATTTACATATCCATAGGTTTATCTTCAGAACTTGGGTAGTAAACATTTCTTAAAATGATATTCAAAAATGCAAATGTAAAGAAATAAATTTGATAAATTTGACAAACTGAAATAGAATATTCCTAATTAAAAAAAAAATTAGAGGGAGTGCACAGAGAACCCACACATTAGAAGAAGATACTTTAATTGGAACATCCAGATTATACAAATAACCCATACATATTTACAATAAAAGATAACTCAGGAGAAAAGTGGGCACAGGACAGGAGCCAGCATTATTCAGGCTAAATTTCATTAGTAGCTACCAAAGTTGAAACTACATTTATCTTATGACACAACATTCTGTTCCTCGTATAATCCCAACAGCGATGTGACTTGGATTCAACATAGTCAGGAACCATAAAGCCTATAGAAAGACTTCCAAATGCCAGGAGGCTCCTCTAGTAAAAACCCAATCACAGCGTTGCTCGCCCACCAGCAGGTCTGATACTGGAGACTGAATGTATGAAAGGGCCCTGCTGTTTCAGAAAACGTACTTTCCTCTGCCACCATACTTGACAGGAAAAACAGTTTTCTTGTGCGTGGCTGACACAACACTCTTCTGATTTCAGCATCCAGTTTTGAGCAGTTGAGTTCACTTGGTGTTATTA
Organism: Mustela erminea; assembly: GCF_009829155.1. NCBI lineage: Eukaryota > Metazoa > Chordata > Mammalia > Carnivora > Mustelidae > Mustela > Mustela erminea. Next base: position 187,363,574 of record NC_045614.1, read on the forward strand.
CTAAATAAAGTTAGATATACTGTGAACCCAGAGTTATACAGTGGAGTTGTAATTGCTAAGAGTTCTAAAATGGACCGGGGAAACCATTAGGCAATTGACGGTTTTTTATTTGTTTTCTTTTCTAAGATTTTACGTATTTATTTGAGAGAGAGAGAACATGAATAGGGAGAAAGGCAAAGGGAAAGGGAAAAGACGACTCCCTGCTGAGCAGGGAGCCCAAGGTCAGCTCCATAGGACGCTGGGACCATGACCTGAGCCAAAAGCAGACACTGAACTGACTGAGACAAGCAGGTGTCCCTGATCATTGAATTTTATATATGTCCATACCCAGGTGAAAAATGAATTCTCACACATGAGCCTTAACCACATAACCACATCCTGGAAATTTCTGTGCACCTTGGTCTGAAACAAAGATAACAACTGTTAGCAGAATAGCCAAATGTATTAATCAGCTTAAATGCTCTCAGCACCAATCATAATTCTTTCAAAACAACAGTGTAAAACCTCACAGCTTTGCCTTTATAAACCCTTACTTTTGGCCCCAAATAGGAATTCACTGGATTCCTCTCCAATCTGTGTTGTCCAAATTGTAATTCCTAAGACTTCAAATAAATTGATTGCTTGTTTTTACAGCCTCACTCTGAAAATGTTAATATATATAACAGAATTTAAACAACCCCAGGGTGCATGCCGTAGAAACATTTGCACAGGTGCATCTGAGCCATAACAATGACTTGAAAACAGCACAGCTATTTGGGAACAGTAGAGTGTGAATAAAGGTATATATATATATATATATATGCTATAAAACCCTATGCAGAAGTGAAAATAAAGAAATTTCAAATGAATCTACTGAAATTAAAATTATATACATAATCTACAAAAAGGAATGAAAATAGTCAAGTGACAGACAAATATGTGTAAATATACATCTTTTTTTTTTTAAGATTTTATTTATTTATTTGACAGAGATCACAAGTAGGCAGAGAGACAGGCAGAGAGAGAGGAGGAAGCAGGCTCCCTGCTGAGCAGAGAGCCGGATGCGGGATTGATCCCAGGACCCTGGCATAATGACCTGAGCTGAAAGCAGAGGCTTAACCCACTGAGCCAGCCAGGTGCCCCTGTAAATGTACATCTTAATGAGTTTACACATACTATACAAAAGTTAGCAAAATTGAACCATACAGCATTTTATTTATTCTGAATAAGATTAAGGAAAACAGAGCACCTTAACTTTATAATTTTCTCAGGGTGATGAGAAAGGGTAAGGATGGTAGGAGGCACACCATGTGTATTAAAACTATGGAGCACCTGGGTGGCTCAGTGGGTTAAGCTTCTGCCTTTGGCTCAGGTCATGATCTCAGGGTCCTGGGATCCAGCCCCACATCAAACCCCGCATCGGGGGTTTCTGCTGGGTGTGGGGCCTCTTCCCCTCAATCTCTCTCTCTGCCTGCTGCTCTGCCTACTTGTGATCTTTCTCTGTCAAATAATAAATAAATAAATAAATAAACGTATCTTAATAAAATTTTAAAAATTTAAAAACTAACACATATGCTCACTTATGCTCTAATTTATCACTGGCCAGCCTCTCACAAATGGCACCCATCTAGTCATTTTAAAAACTGTGTAGTCTTTCCAATCTGTGATATATTTCACTATAGGAAAACTTTAAACTAGATTAATATTAAATTATCTTGAATGTGGTTGCTCTTGGTGTTAAAATATGTTCCTTTTATTAGAAATACAATTAGTACACATCTTATGGCTACATGGTATTCTTAAATTCTTGAATGATGTGATAGGAGTACGCTGCATCTGAAAGCGTAAATATCATTATTCTTTTCAGTATTAATGTATCTGAACATAAATAAAAATGCACACCTGTATTACTTTGGGTTTTTTTACTTTTTTTTTTAAACAAATTATGTCTTCCAACCCTCATTCTCTCCACCAGAGGCAGAGACAATGTAACTGAATTTAAAAACACACACAAAGGAGTATAAAACTGTCTTGACTAAAAAGATATTTTATTTTCTAGAAAGCATATCCTATCTTCTGCTAAGAAGAGCTTTTATTTGTCATCATCATCATGAAGACAGGCACTCTATTTCTTTTAGAATGGTGGCTGACATTAATTACGGAATTTGAATTTAATGTCATCTTTAATTTCAAGTTTTACATTCATGGCTTTGGTATTTTTTCTTCTCAAGATAAAAGGAAGTATGCAAAGAACAGCTACCCAGTGGCAATGTTAGAAGTGGGTGGGAATCTTTCATAGGAAAATTGAACATTCTCAATAGTGATGAATCTGAATAAGAGTTGTTAATGTCTTTAGAAATATATATATATATATATATATATATATATGAACAATTCATTCAAGTACTTATCTAAATGGAAATAGTACACTGGAACAAATACTCTCATGCAAACATCTCTAAGTAAATGATGAGCTCTTTCAGGACAGAGGTATGTTGAATATGTTTTAAATTCTTTGAAGTATTTGGAACAATTTCCTGAATGGTAGTTGCTCTACAACTGATTATTGATTAATGAGTGATTCAACAAGTTCTAAAATCCTGCCAATAGACACTCACATTTTAGACTATCAAACACCTATAAAAGCACATTCAAATTAATGGGTGTGATACATATAAAATAATTTATTACAATTAATTCCAGAAGCATTATACCAAATGAAAATAGATGATTTTCTCAATGTTTCTTAAATTTCTGTTATTTTTCTTCCGAGTAACATAGTGTGTGATTTACTATTTAGCATTTAGACTAATTCGTAGGTTTCAAAATGTCTTGTAAATGAGTAAAAATAAAATATTGTAGGTAAAGGCCACAATGTGATACAAAATGTCAGAGATGCACTGATGTCACTGCAGTGGTCATAGTAAAGAAATATAGACTAAGGATGGCCAAGGTTAGAAGAGATGAAAACATAGATTATAAATTTGGTATGAGATCACTTTTTATAATTTTGCCAGGAATAAAATAAAATATTCCAGTGGAAAAAAAAATTCCAGTAAGTACATATTTTACTATTCAAGTTTACAAAACAGACTTAGGAGATGATACCAAAGTTATTTTATTAACAAATAAAAAACAAAATGAATAAAAATATCATTAATCTTTATTATTCATATCTCAATGACCAGTAGTGGTAGGATATTTTAAGACATTAGGTATGGGAAACTGAAAATGGCCTTTCTTACCCACATTCCTTTTGGTGTCCCTAGAGTCAATTGTTTAAAGTGGTAAGGACTTACAACAGTTTGATTTATAGAATATTAGGTGTTATTGATCTCATGCTGTAAGTCAGCAACCAGAGATCAAGTAATGCCAGCAGAGTAAAGCAAGCCTTTAAAGTTTGAATAGTATCAGTTCATATCTAAATCAAAACAGCTATCATAACACCATTGAAGTCCATGATTGCTAACACAACCGACATTTTATTATAAGAGTAGAGGTCAGTATAAAGGAAGAGGAAAGGGTAAACTTTGATACATCTCTTTGGAGTTTCAATAGGGAAGGATTTCCTCTTCTTCTTTGTAGCATCTTGTGATAAATATTACCACAATGTGGATTTGAATCGTCTTAAGGTGGCACTTAGAGAGATAAATTTTTTACAATATTTCTAACCCATATGTTACAGATGAAGCTCTCCCTTCCCTATTTCTAATTCTGATTTTATTTAAGCTATTTTTGATCACAATCACCTATGGCTCAGTGCTTGTTAGTTGGTTATAAATATGACTATAAAATCTGTCGTATCATTTGGCTCATCATTCCAAAATACAAAATAAGTGCCCTGTCAGCATTCATCATTTTTTCTGAGTCAGCAGATTTGTGGATTATCTAAATAATTAGAGATGAAGTACTTACAAATGTTTATATGCATCATCGTAAGATGGTTCTCAAGAGTGAAAAGATAAGGATATAATTCAAATGCAGGTTTTATCACTAAAATCCATGGACTTCTTAGGTTTCAGTCACTAGTTTAGTGACTGGAGATTTTGAGAATGGCAATCTAAAACATTTAAACAATATTCGATAGAGTCCATCTGAGGGTTGAAATTGTTAGGTATTTAAGGACCAACATTTTTTTCTATCTAAATTAACTAAACTGTATGGGTCTTCTATAATGTACAGTATTCTTATACATGTTAAACGATGCTTTATTCTTTTAATAAAGAATTATTTTGGAGGAATGATGAAATCAATTTTCCATTCTTAGAAATCCATATCGATTATTAGCACTTATTTTTCAAAACCTCAGGAATTTTGTGGTTAGAGGTTGAACTGAATTTGTTTAGTACAGCAAACAATTACCCATAACAGTAAAATTGCAAAATTCACATTTTTTCCCCTACAGAATGCCAATTAATAGCTCAAAAAGCAAAAAGGTTCTGAGCAAAACTGATGGAAGCATGCAAGGACAGATTCTTCCCGCCTTGGGACACCAACAAAAGATTGTAAATAGAGTTGAAGCATAACTTTGTGGAAAGCAGAAACATTGTGCTTTTCTCTTCCTTTACTCATTCTGATGTTCTCTCTCCTCCCCTTGCCTGTGTTGGTTATAACTCCAACTTTCATAGAAAGACATCAAAAAGCAGTCTGTGGTAACATTAGAGCTGATCAAAAATTTTTATATTAGACATTTGGAATAAAAGCAGTTATGTTTAACAGAAGAAACAAAAATATTACTATTGCCAATAGAAAGAAATGTATGTAGAACACATATTATATAAAATATAATTATAAAGAGCCAATTTCATCAAATTTCTTTCTTATTACTTTGAAAATAAGAAAAAGAAAATGCTCTATTAGACTTTTCATTTTGTTAGTGGCAAATTATTATGATAACCCCCTAATTATCCCAAGACTTCATTAAAATACTCTTCCATGACCATATATTATGTTTTATGATAATTTTTTGTCATTTATAGAAGAAATTAAATTAATGCTTTTAATAACACCTTTAACCTCCCTTCTGTTTGATAAACAATATAATAACTATATTTAAAAGCATCCTTTAATTGGCTATCTCACTAATTATTTTGTAGAGTAATAAATAGGGTGAGCCATTCCTATTATTTGTCCTGTGTACACTGCAATTACATTTTCAGCATGTTTGGAAAGGAATGTTAATGCAGACTTAAATTAGCATTGTTACAGTAAATTAACTGTAAAATACCTAACTACAAATGCCTGGCTGTGATATTGTACTTTTAATTCAATTGTGTGCTCTCACCATGAGCATACAGTACCATATAGAACTTTTAGAGGGGGCATATTTTCTAGTTGATAATGGATAATGAAATGCATGAGATGTAAAATTAAAAAGAAAAAAATCCATAATGCATGAACGCTAGATAATGATATGTTTACTTCAAAATTTGACAACCTTTTCTGCTGAAATAATTTTAACAGTTTAGGATAGAGACAGACATTTAAATTTCTTACATTTCAGTAGATTACCAAGAGTTATATTTTTAACTGACTGTATAGGAATTAAAGTTAATTAACAAAATAAGCATAACACTTTTTGCAATCAATCAGAGAGCCTGACACAGACAAGTGATATAACTTCTAATTATAAAAACTGAAAGGCCATCACTGCTTTCTGGAGGAATTTAGAAACTAGAGGTAGTGAGGTAGGGGTGACCACTCTAAATGGAAACAATCAAGTCCCCAATTAAAAGTAGAAAAAAATTTACATCTCAACTTGGCTAAGGCATATTAAAATATTCTTCTGTGGAAAAGCACAGTACAGTACAGGAAAAGTACAGTACAGGAACACAGAACAATAGAATATTAAATATTAGATGAAATTATACTAAGATAATTTTTTCTTGGGTTCAGGTTGAAGTATAAGACCAAAATCAGTAAAGAAAGAATACATTCTCTTATTTTGAACAATAAGAAGTTACATCACTTATTTTTCATTGGGATAAATTTGTAGAAAATGTGTATTAACAATACTAAATCAATTGGACAGAAGGACCGTTTGACGATTTGAATTGTAAAATGTGTCATTAGTATAAAAGAATGTATATTATATCTCATAAGTAAAAAGATGCACTTTTTTCAATTTTAACATATCTGACTTAAAGATGTGTTTTACAACAGATGACATATTAGGCTAAAAAGTATGAAATTTATAATGTAAGTTACTAGGAATAATAAAGTACATTATCATCTATCTCCTGGCCACCAAGCAATAGAATCTTATCCATAATGTGGATCCCCTAGTACATTTATTGACAGTGGCCTCTCCCTCCTTCACTAGAACAAAAGTTAACTAAGAAGCTTAGGATGGGCTTCATGTTTTCCTTCTTCTATTTTAGTTTTGATATATGTACCTGTACACAGTGGCTTGTATTGCATATATTTTAACTTATGAAATGTGTTCAGCATTTCTGCAACTGTTTTTATTCCACATTTTAATTCTAAATTCCATCTATGTATATGCCTATACCTGCAGTTGCTATGGACTGAACTGTGTCCCCACAAAGTTGATTTGTAAAGCCTGAACCCCCAAGGTGACCATTTTGGATATAGAGCCTTTTAGAGGATAATTAAGGTTAATGGGGTCGTCATGGTGTAGTCCTAATCCAATAGGACTAGTGTTCTTATAAGAAAAAGAAAAGATACCAGAGCTCTGCAAATAAATCCTATAGAAGAAACCAAAACCATCTAGTTTTGGAGAACTCCAAAAATCTATAAGTTATAAACCCTGCTTACATTTTTAAACAGCTTTATTCAGTAAAATCAAGGATACAAAATCAAGGTAGAGAAATCTGTTGCATTTCTACATACCAATAATGAAACAACAGAAAGAGAAATTAAGGAATTAATTCTATCTATAATTGCACCAAAAATAAGATACCTATGAATAAACTTAACCAAAGAGGTGAAAGACCTGTACTTTGAAAACTATAAAATACTGATGAAAGAAGTTGAAGATGACACAAAGAAGTGGAAAAAAAATTCCATGCTCATGGACTGGAAGGATAAATATTGTTAAAGCATCTGTACTACTCAAAGCAACCTACACATTTAATGCAATCCCTATCAAAATACCAAGAGCAATTTTCACAGAGCTAGAACAATCCTAAAACTTCTGTAGAACTACAAACCTCACCCCCGCCCCCAACAGCTAAAGCAACATTGAGAAAGGAAAGCACAGTTGGAGACACCACAATTCCAGACTTCAAGTTACACTTCAAAACTGTAGTGATCAAGACAGTATGGTACTGGCACAAAACAAGTAGATAGATGAATAGAACAGAAGACCCAGAAATGAATCCAAAACCATATGGTTGATTAATCTTCCACAAAACAGGATTGAATATCTAATGGGAAAAAGAGTCTCTTCAACAAATGATGTTGGAAAAATTGAACAGCAACATGCAAAAAAATGAAACTGAACCACTTTGTTACACCATACACAGAAATAAATACAAAGTGGATGAAAGACCTAAATGTGAGAGAGAAAACCATCAAAATCCTAGAGAAGAATACAGGCAGTAACCCGTTTGACATTGGCCATAGCAACTTCTTACTAGATATGTCTCCTGAAGCCAGGGAAACAAAAGCAAAAAATAAGCCATTGGGACTTCATCAAAATGAAAAACTTCTACACTGTAAGGAAACAATTATCCAAACTCAAAGGCAACTTACAGAATAGGAGAATTTACTTGCAAATGACATGTCTGATAAAGGGTTAGTATCCAAAATCTATAAAGAACTTATCAAACTCAACACCCCCAAAACAAATAATCCAATTAAAAAATGGACAGATGACATGGATAGACATTTTTCCAAAGAAAACATACAGATGGCCAACAGACACATGAAAAGATGCTCAACATCACTCTTCATCAGGGAAATACAAATCAAAATTACAACGAGATATAACCTTACACCTGTCAGAATGGCTAAAATCAACAACACAAGTAACAACAAGTGTTGGCAAGGATGCAGAGAAAGGATAATGTTCCTGCACTATTGTGGGAATAAAAACTGGTGTGAACAGTTTTTTAGGAATGCAAACAACAATATGGAGTTCCTCAAAAAGTTAAAAATAGAACTACCCTATGATCCAGCAATTGTACTACTATTTACCCAAAGAACACAAAAATACTAATTCAAAGAGACACATATACCTTGACATTTATAGCAGCATTGTCTACAATAGCCAAATTATAAAAATAGCGCAAGTGTCCATGAACTAATGAGTGGATAAAGAAGAAGCAATATATGTATACTCTACTTGTGAAAGTATATGTGTGTATATATATATATACTCATACACACACACACACACACACACACACACACACAATGGAATATTAGCCATATAAAAGAATGAAATCTTGCCATTTGCAATGACCTGGGTAGAGCTAGGAAGTATTATGCTGATAATAATAATAAGTCAGATAAAGATAAATAAGAGAAATAAGTCAGTCAGAGAAAGGTAAATACCACATGATTTCACTCTAATGTGGAATTTAAAAACAAAATAGAGGAGCAAAGGGGAAAAAAAGAGAGTTTGGGATTAATGTAGGGCATGAAATCAGCCATAATACCTGGCTTGCTAAAATGTAACACAGAAGTTGCTGAGGGCAGGGGAAGGTTTCCAAGAAGGGCATAGGCCTTTGGCATGCTGAGGCCTGAGTGACCACTCTGTCATTGGAATGCCACAGGAAGCTGCCTTCCTGAAGCCTTCTTAGCTCAAACAGCCACCCTGTGATCTAAGAGATGTATGCATTGTCCCTTAGGCTATGTTGAGTAGAACATGAAGATTAACATACCATATCTTTCCCATAAATAATAGATCCTCCTAGTTTCAGTAAGACCCATTGTCACACATCACCTGCTTGAGAAACAGTGATAAGGATTTGTGATTATCCTGAAGGACCAATAAAAGTGGGAGCTAAGAAGAGCAAAGGGTCTTCACCTCTGAGCGTTGACCCCCTTGCCTTCTCCTCTCTTTCATGGCAAAGTTTGGAGTAATCCTTCATCCATTGGTACAGAGTTTGCTGGCCATTTTTGGCAGAAAGAAAGAGGAAGGCAAACCAAGAAACAGACGTAACTACAGAGAACAAATTGATGGTTACCAGAGGGGAGGGAATTGGGAGATGGGTTAAATAGCTGATGGGGAGGGTGCCTGGGTGGCTCAGTGGGTTTAGCCGCTGCCTTCGGCTCAGGTCATGATCTCAGGGTCCTGGGATCGAGTCCCACATCGGGCTCTCTGCTTGGCAGGGAGTCTGCTTCCTCTTCTCTCTCTCTCTGCCTGCCTCTCTGCCTACTTGTGATCTCTCTCTGTCAAATAAATAAATAAAATCTTAAAAAAAAAAAAATAGCTGATGGGGAGTGCGGAGTGTACTTGCTATGGTGACCCCACTGGGTATTGTATGGAAATGTTGAATCACCAGATTGTACACCTGAAATTAATATTACACTGCATGTTAACTAACTGAGATATCAATAAAAACTTTAAAAAAAAAAAAAAGAAAAGCTAAAATAGTTATGTGCTAATGTGAATCTACAATTAAAAATCCCCCTTTTAATGTCCTCCAAAACTTTGGTTTCACTCATATGCATATTCTTCTTTCTTCAGGTTTCTAACTTTAGACTGGAATTGAGTAGAAATATGGCTTACAGTTTCTTCCAAATCATTATTAGGCTCCAGAGGAGAAGCTGGACCTTTGAGCTAACAAGGAAGTTATTATCAGTAATAGTACTTCTTAAATCTGGAGGCTTCTCAGTGGTATACAGAAAGGAGATGTTCTGCTTTCCACTCTTTCCAGAAATTTGACTCTGGACAGACCAGTGGGCATCATAAGATAGATTAATATGCCATTGTCATGATAACTTACATTCCTTGTAAAAAGCAGCTGAATTCCTTGGGCATGGTCATGAGATGCTGGAGTCCCACTATAATGCTGGATTTGCAGAAGGATAGGTCTTGTCATACTGTCTAACCAGTAAGTTCTTTTGAACTAAAAGTACATTCCAAAAGGGTCTTTGATTCTTTGGTGTTCAAAAGTCACCTGAACCCTGCAGACAAGAGGATATTAGATTAGAATTGGGCTATTTGGCAAAAGCTTTGTTTCCTGGAAAGACCAATTACTCTTGAAGAAACTAAACTTTCTTCTTCTTCTGTTTTTTTTTTTTTTTTAAGATTTTATTTATTTATTTGACAGAGATCACAAGTAGGCAGAGAGACAGGCAGAGAGAGAGGAAAGGGAAGCAGGCTCCACGCTGAGCAGAGAGCCCAATATGGGATTCAATCCCAGAACGCTGAGATCATTACCTGAGCTGAAGGCAAGGCTCAATCTACTGAGCCACCCAGGCACCCTGAAACTAAATCTTCTAATAAAAGTGTCCTGTTCACCTTTGGAGAGCTACATAAATGTTTTGAGAAGGACTAATTCAGGCACTTTTCTGTATCACAGCAATGTTTTGAGTGACTGGGTAAGGAATCACTGTTCTATAGGTCAACTTACAAAGGAGAAATAAAATAAAATTTTGATAATAATATAACAATAGAATTAAAATTATATAATTTAATAATACATTTAAATGGGAGTAAGAACTTGAAATAGATAATTTTGAAAATCATTAAGGTAGTTAATACTAATTCAATATCAGCTACCTAAAGAAAATGTTAAAAAAATTTCATGGGAAACAAAACTAAAATAAAGTACAGGTACGTAAAATTTAGAAGCCTAAAACAAATGTTGTTTAAAATGACTTAAAAATGATATATATTTTTTAAAAGTTTAGAACTAAGAAATTAAGACTAAAATTAAACAAATGTAAAGACTGAGAAATAAAATAAGAATTAACTCAGAAATGAAAATTAATATGAACATGAACATGATAAGATTTTAAAAAGGAAAACTAAGTTCATCAAAAGAAAAACTAAATGGGAAGAGACTAAGAAGACATTCTCAAAATGGAAAAGGGTGAGAAAAAAATATTTCATCTACAAGCTGGCAGAGAGAATGATTTTTAGAAAGAATTTGTAATTAGTAAAGCTTTACAAATAGTTTGAGTTGATAGTTGATTATTTCACAGAGTAGACTCCAGAAGCAAAAGGTAAAGGATTTAGTCTCATTTTGTCCTAGGACTCAGATACTATTGCTTCCAGCTTCCAGTTGTTTTTAACAGGACTTGTTTCTAAGCTTTCTTGGTGTAAATATAGATAATGTTTATTCTGGGAGTAATTAACCCTGCTTTCAAAGTAGGGCCTCTCTGGAGTCTCTGTTCTTCATCCTAAGTGTTCAATGAGGTCACTGAACTCAGATGCCTCAAAACCCTATGAGCTCCCTTGTAGCTGATCTTCCTTTGTTATTGTTATTTCCCCAGAAGCCTGTTCTTTGCTTGGACTCATGAAGTCTCTACCTGTGAATGCACAGTTTAGGGGATAATGGTAGCTGGTGGTCTCTGAGAAATCACCGTGAAAAACAAGCAAAAACTACATGAAGCCTACTGTTTCATTCTAAAGCCACTCATGCTTGAGCTGCTTGTTTGTTTTTCTGGAAGTACACCACCACCCACCTCCCACCCCCCTACACCCCTGCCAGTGTAGAGACAAAAGAGAATATAAAAGAACATCCAAGCCTCACTAACTGGAAGAGAGAGGTATCAGAATTCAGGGATGTAGAGAAAGATGAAATTTGCAGGACAGAATGGAGAAAGAGAACCACAGAAAAACCACAGAAATTTGCATAGGCCCCTTTAGGCCTTTGCGCCGATACTAAGTGTAGAGGAGGAAAAGTAATTTTTCCCATACCTTTCTACATTTTGTTTTGTTTTGTTTTGTTTTTTGGCTGAGGCCTCTCTGGAAAAAAAAAAAACAGAAAGAAAGGAAAAAAAAAAAGCAATTTTTATTATATATGTATATACATGCAGAAGCCCCACAAAGATCTGAGACTCAAAAGTTTGCCAGACTATTGAGGCTTATATAGCATCCTCAGCTAAGGAAAGGCATAGGAACCTTTGAAAGGGAGAAGGCAATTCACAAGGTGAGAAGAGGAAATATTTGGCAAACAAGTGTTATATTGCTCTGTAAATAGATCTCTCAGGTGAATAGTTTATCTCTGGTAACAGCTGTCTTCCTGGTCTAGGCCACTTTTTAATGTAAATTTCCCTTACAAAAAGGTAACTTCTACCGTGTTTTCAGAGTTTGCCCTGTGTCTGCAATTTCTCAAAATAATCAGCTCAAAATAATGTTGGCCCCAAGAGACATATTTTGGGGTGACATATCCTTCTACCCTACAAAAACAATGTTAAAACCATGAAGTAACCTCACTGAACATCTGGGACATTTAATAGACTCCATAAAAGGCCCATCTTGAGAGCCAAGCTAACTACTCCCAGAATAAAGTTTACTCTATATGCACAATAAGAAAGCTTAGAAACAAGTCTTGAAAGGATCAAGATGAACTATAATTAAATTAACTGCCTGTCAGAACAAAACTCAACAATTTTTAAAGAATGAGTAAAAAAAAAAAAAACTAAACTTTCAAAAATGTAGCATCTACAGTGTATAACATACAATGACATGCAGATAATCAGAGAAAATTTATCAAAACAATATAAACACATCCATAAATGACAGAGACAGTAAAATTAGCAGACAAAACTTTTTTAAAGCTATTATTAATATCTTTTTTTAAAGATTTTATTTATTTATTTGACAGAGAGAGAGATCACAAGTAGGTAGAGAGAGGCATAGAGAGGAAGGGAAGCAGGCTCCCTGCCCAGCAGAGAGCCCGATGTGGGGCTCGATCCCGGGACCCTGGGATCATGACCTGAGCTGAAGGCAGAGGCTTTAACCCACTGAGCCACCCAGGCGCCCCTATTATTAATATCTTTAAGGAATTAAAAGAAAACGTAATCCAAATCAAAATCCTAAGAGGCTAATCATAGAAATAGGCACACTCATTCTAAGGTATATATGAAAACTCAAAGTACTTAGAAGAGCCAAGAGTATTTTTATAAAAAGAGGTGAATATTTATACTATGTAGTTTCAAAATATATTATAAAACATCATCTTAATCAAAATGGCTAACTTCAAAAAATGATAAATTACAATTTATTAAAATTAAAAATGGCTACACTTTAAAAGACACTGAAAGCAAGAGAAAGAGAGAGGGAAGGAAGGATAGAGGTAAAAAGAGAGAGAGATAAAGGAGACAAGAAAATAATATTTTCAGTACATGTATCTGATAAAGAACTTAAACCCTGATATTTAAAGAATCCTTACAAACAATAATAGGAAAACAAATGGTCAAATGAAAAATAGCAAAATAGCTGTACAGACACTTAACAAAATATACACATGGCTGAGACGCACATTAACATAGATTTACTCTCATTGGTCCTTTACAACTGCAAATTAAAACTACAGTCAGGTATCACAATTAACATTAGGGATACAATTTAAGAGAAGGTATACAATTAAAAAGATGACAGATGGTGACTAGGATTTGGAGCAACTAGAACTCTCATACACTGTGGTGAGGATGTAAATCAGTAACTCTGATCAAATCAATCTTATGCTTACCATACAACCCAGCAAATCCTCTCCTATATATGTATCCAAGGGAAATGCAAATGTATGTCCACATAACCACTTGTACAAGAATTTTTATCAGTTTTCATATTTTCAAACTGAAAACTACCCTAGTGTCCCGAAGCAGGGAATAGTAAATCTAATGTTGGTATATTTGAACAATGTACACAGCTACAAAAATGAACTACTGATCGATACAACAACATGGATCGATTTTTTTTTAACTAATGCTGAACAAAAGAATCCAGGCATAAAAAATATCTGCTAAGTAATTCTATGTATACTAAACTCTAGAAGAGACAAATACATAATGATAGAACATGGGTAAGTGGCTACCTGAAGCCACAAATTGAGAAGGAGTGAGATTTGCTGCATAAAGGGAAAAGGGAAGTTTTGGGGGAGATGGAAATATTCCATACCTTGATTCAGGTATGTTATACAATTGCCAAAACTCATGGAACTGTATATTCAAGTGGTGGTATTTTGCTTTATTTAATTTTACTTCAAAAGTTGATTTTTTAAAAGAATAGAGCCAATAAGCAGATGGCTTGCATATAGTAAATACTGAAAGATTTAGAGTTATTATTAATACCATAAAAATGTATTGAGCAATTTCTCTGGTCTCTGCTGGTCACTGACCATACATGTATGAATGTATGAATGTATGAAGAAGGACGTAATTAAGCTCATTCTCTACCTAAAGGAAATATGAGAAATAGTCACTGTACTAAAAATAAATAAATAAATAAACAAATTACAATGTCTAGCTGATATGGTGTTAGCCTTAGGGTTTCTAAATTTTTGTCAACATGCATCTACATTTTATTACTCCAAGTTATGCCCAAACTTAAAAGATTTGATTTTTAAAGTGTATAATTATTGTGGTATTGTAGGTATATGCCTATTTTCCTCCATAAACAGAAAACTCTTCTTTTTTGGTACCTCCTTTTAGAGAAAAATCATTGATCAGACAAAGAATGTTACAAAATGCTAATTTTGTTTGACATTATGTATACACTAAGGATTAATAACAGTCAAATTTAATTTTTTCTTAATATCATTGATTTGGTTCTATGGGAAGTGTAACTAAAATCATTATGTTTTCTCTGAAGACTTAAAGTGTTAACAAAGGAAATCATACAACCCAAGCCATTTTTATGAAACTTAAAAGTTTTGTTTAAAAAAAAAAAACTGCCTAGCTTTATGTATAGTTGATTTCTTCGGGCATGTTTATTGTTCGTTTACTAGAGAACTCACTGCATACATAATCATAAGGTTTGTTTTCAGATTGTGCATTTTGTTCTGTTGCAGAGCAAGAGCTCTTAAATCTGGGCAGCTGTTCTATAAATGTCTGTCTATCCCTAGTCATGGGAGGATATTGTGACCATATGGACAGATAAGCTAAACCCTTTCACTATTGAGAAAACAAGCAGTTGAACATGGCTTATAGATGGTAATGTCTGGTTTGTACAGGGCATCACAGAATTTTCCTGAACAACACATGATCTGGGATGTGTGCTTGTATGCAGTGTTAGGCAGAAAGAAGGGGAGGGAACGGCTGTTTTCTATGAACCATATGTGAACCACAGTACCTATGAGGTCTGCTCAGGTCTCATTCTTGAAACCAGTGGTACTTCAAACTGTGCATGGAAATGCTGGGGAGAGGTACCTTAAGAACTACAAAAACAACATGAGTATTTGCATGAGGTGGGTCAAGGTTATATAGCCTGGGAGGTTATCCAGGTTCATTGTGAAGGGGCCAGGGTCGCATCAGGAGGTATAGGAAAGAGGGCTAATTTCAAAAGATGAGTCGTGAACCACAGTGAAGTCATCTGTCTTGGAGGATATAAAACAAACAATAATAAAGTATCTGAAAGATGCCAAGAAAGGGATGTAGAACTATGGTAATAAATAGGAAATTGTGTATTAGACTTCCTCTTTAGGGTAGAGCATTGCAGAGTTTGATTAGGAGTGTGGTTACTGAAAGAAGTTACTCAAGTCTGAACAATGTTCACATAATCATATAATAGGAGAGACATAAGAAACAATTTTTGTAAATAGACTTTACAGCTGTCACTGTACAATAAAGAAAATAAGGGACAAAAGTTTTCCTTTACCTTATGAGCAAGTCCCTTCAGTGGAAAGGCAACTTATCCTGAAGGCCAAGAGGCAGTATGCTTCAGCTCTGTTCAGGGACATCAGCTGGTTATCAGCAGAGATAACCTGAGTGTGACACTTGGTATACTGCCCCAGCTGACCCCACAAAGGACTTTTCATGTATACCTAGGGAAATGCTACTACACTCAAAGGGCCAATTAAATGAAAGTGTTGGTCAATTAAACTAGCTATTTGACTAAAGATATTATGATAAACCTAGAGCACAAATTTATCTATAGTCCAATAACATAAGCTTAACCTTAGTGAGAGAAGCACCTTCCCCGCATGTCAGCATAGTGCATCACTGGGAAGAACAATAATTATGACTGTTCAGAGAAATAACTTGAAAGAGAAGCAACCACTATAGATGGGTATTAAACTGGGGGTTACTCTATGGAGCCTTATCAGGGGTGGAAAGAGTCAAATCATTTTTGTATTTAATTTGTACAATTTCAGTTGTACAAAATTTCTTTATCTTTTTTATTTATATAATTGTAGTTGCTGCAAAGTCATATTTTGAACATGTACTTTTTATTATAAATACATGAATTACAGTATATATATTTTACATTTTACCACCCAGGGTTTCATACCCAGGTTTTATGAAATTATAGTTAAAGTTATGTTTTTGAGGGGCCTTAGGGAATTTTTAAAGATAACATTTATGATATAAGGAGTGTTTTTTCTAATATCTAATTTTTGGAGCCAACAGTTGCAAAAGAAAGATCTTCGGTGTAATGAGAAAGAGGTAAATCCAGCCTACAATTAAGGAAGCTATAGAGAATGGTGCACACACATACTTCACATACTTGCAAAGAGTAGGAGCAGTATTTACATTATTTGGGGGTCTTCTGGGTGAGGTTACAATGATCAGACTGGTGATATGTCATTAGATTTTTATGTGACCTACTAATATGTCATTAGATTTTTATCATTCACACATTCAATATATATGCACTGAGTATATGCTATGTGCTAAGCCCTTCCAGTGGCTAGAAATACAGTATTGCCCTGAATTCTTGAATGAACGTATATATTAAACAAAACCAAGCATCAAATAACAAGAAGCATTATGAGGAGAAATAAAGCAGAGATAGTGAGGCAGCATGACTGGCCAGAGAAAGCTTTCTCAGATCATATCTGAACTTTCTGAATGAAATGAAGAGATTAAACACAGAACTATCTCCAGAAAAGGTATTTTAAGCAGAAGGGGCCACAAAAACAAACAAACTCAGAGCAGCAATAAGACCTGTGTGGCCTTAGCACAATGAATGAGAAGCAGATGGGCAGAAACTGAATTCTGGGGGAGTCAGAGGCCAGACTAAACAGCCATGGTCATGGTCATGGTCACTGCTAGGGGTTGAATTGTGTCTGTGTCCACCTACCCCCTTCACCCATCTGAAGAAAATCTATGTTGAAGCCCTAACCCCAGTACCACAAATGTGACCTTATTTGGAAATAAGGTCATTGCCAATGTAATTGGTTGTGATGATACCACCTGGAGTAGTGCAGTTCCATAACCCATTATGACTGGTGCCCTTAGAGAAGACATCCATAATGATCCAATATGACTAGTGTCCATCTAAGAGAAAGAGACACCAGAAATATGTGGACACAGGGAAAAAGCCAGGTGTTGACAGTGAGAAGGTGGCTCTCTCCAAGCCAAGGGGAGAAGCCTTAGGAGAAACAAACTTATTTAAACCTTGATCTTGGACTTCCAAACTCCAGAACTCTGAAATAAATTTATGTTTAAGCCATCCAGTCTGTTCTATTTTGCCATGACAGCCTTGGAGGCCAATCTGATGTAACCTTTACAGACTGGCTTCTTTCACTTAATAAGATGAATTTAATGTTCCTCTATGTTTTTCCATGGCATTATAGTTCATTTCTTTTTTAGGGCTGAATGACATTCCATTGTCTGGAAACACTGCAGTTTATTTACCTATTCCCCTACTGAAGGACGTTTTGGTTATTCCCAGGTTTTGACAGTTATGAATAAAGCTGCTACACAGATTCCTGTGCTGGTTTTTTGTGTGAATGGAAGTTTCAACTAATTTGGATAAATTCCAAGGAATGTGATTACTGGGTTGTATACTGAGAATATGTTTAGATTGGTTAAAAAAAAAAAAAAACTGTCACTGTATTCCAAAATGACTGTACCCTTTTGTATGCACACCAACAATGAGTGAGAGTTCCTGTTGCTCCACAGCCTGACTAGGTTGCTGTCAGTGTTTTGGATTCTGGCCATGGTAGTCAAAGTGTAGTGGTATCTTGTTTTGATTTGCAATCCTCTAATAGTATATAATGTTAAGCATATTTTAGAATGTTTATTTGCCATTTGTATATCTTTGGTGAGGTATTACCTTTGCCTTTTTTTATGTTACATGTGCTGGGAATATATCGGAGAGATTTGGGGAAGGAGAAACAAGATCTTATCTCTGTCTTGAAAGTGTAATTTTGACATATATCGCAAAGTGACCTGAGAGGGAGAGAAAGGCACAAGAATGAGTAAGTGGAGAAAAAGACATACAGAAAACTAGTTTGTCAATGTGGAGGCTATTACTGTAGCCCAGATGTCTTGCTCTAAAAGAATAGAACTGGAAAGAAGGAAAATTGATCAGCTTATATACAAATACTATATATATATATATATATATATATATATATATATAATTTGTGTATGTGTGTGTATATATATACACACACATATATACATATATATGTTTTTCATATAAAACCTGATTACTTGCATCCATTTTGTGCACACACTACAGGTTTCCTATTGAATGAGATGGGTTAGGTGAGAGGCAGAAAGCAGCAAAAGGTAATGGGTGTCTAAACAAGCTGGTAATTGTTGGTGCCATTTGCTGTGTTGTAAAGCAATGTCATAGAAGCAGTTTTAGGAGTAAAAACATGATTTATTTGATGTTTAACTTCTTCTTTTTTTTTTTTTAAGATCTTATCTATTTGACACAGAGAGAGACAGCAAGAGCAGGGACACAAGCAGGGGGAGATGGAGAGGGAAAAACAGGCTTCCTGCCAAGCAGGGAGCCTGATGCAGGACTTGATCGCAGGACCCTGGAATCATGACCTGAGCCGAAGGCAGACACTTAATGACTGTCACACAGGTGCCCTGAGGTTCAACCCATTCTTAATTTTTTTACCTCCAGATTGGTGCTACTTGGAAAATATGGGTTATCAGTGTATTTGCTTATCAATAATGAGACTTAAAAAATAAGTTATGAAAATTCAAACTTGTTTGTAATTCTATAGTCGGGGCAATATTGCATGGCGTATATTCACCAACAGCAAGATTATCAATATTCTTGGCTGAATAAATGTTCGTTCATAACCCATTTCCATAATAGAAATCCTCCACAATGGCACTTTTGACATTTTGAGCTAGATAATTATTGTTGTAGGAAGCTGTCTTAGGCATTGTCGAGTGTTTAGCAGTATCTCTGCCCTCTATTTTCTAGATGCCAGAACAACACTTCACTATGGTTGTGACAATCAAAATTATCTGCAGAATTTATCAAGTGTCCCCAGGGTGAAGGCAAAAATGATTCCGTTTGAGAGATTTTGCTCTGTAGTAAGCATGGAATGATTCCAAGTTTACTATAAAATTATGATTTTCAAGTTGTGTTACAAGTGATTCTAAATGCTGAGGAGATTTTATTTGAATGTTTCATAGCTAAAGCATTAAAACAGAAATAAAAATATATAAGAAATCACAAAAGACCAAAAATAATATATAAATCATATGATTTACTTTATGTCCACACATTCACACATAAAACCATATTCTAAGAAGGAAAACACTAATACAAACTAAATTTACTGATATGAACTTATGATAGTGAAAGCAAGAATTAGTATTTAGTTCCCCATACATTTCAGGTATTATGTCATTTTGTGGGTGGAAAATCATAATGAAAGAAGAAATGCAAATTTTTCTGTTATAAGGGTTAATATGAAAATATAATGTTATTTACATAAATACCATCATCATAGCAGAAATAATGTTTGATTCAAAAGAGAGATCATAAATTGAAAATAGAAATGTCTTACTGAGGTGACATTTCTAAGATATAAAAACTATTACTAGAGTAGCTAGAGATTTTGATAATAATGAAAAAAAATTACCTATGAGAAAGACTTCAAAAAAAATGTGAAATTTGAAATGAATCTTCAGATTTGAGTAAGCTCAGAAAAAACTTAAGATAATAAACTTCGGGGGCAGGAGTCAAGATGGTGGAGAAGTAGCAGGCTGAGATGACATCAGGAAGCAGGAGATCAGCTAGATAGCTTATCTAACCATTGTGAACACCTACAAATCCAACGGAAAATCTAAAAGAAGGAGAGCAACAATTCTAGAAACAGAAAATCGATCACTTTCTGAAAGGTAGGAGCTGTGGAGAAGTGAATCCAAAGTGACGGGAAGATAGACGGTGGAGGGAGGGGCCAGAGCCCGGCAAGCGGTGGAACGGAACACAAAATCGGGACTTTTAAATGCTCCATGGAGGGACATCGCTCCAGAGGCTAAACAGGGGGAAGCCCATGCGGGGTCAGCATAACCCCACCTCCCGCATGGTCACAGAAGGACCGGGGGTATCTGAGTATCACAGAGCTTGCAGGTATTAGAACGGGGAAGCCAGAAAAAGCCAAGGAGTGAGCTCTCAGCTCAGGGGTTACCTTGAACCGGTTGCAGGCTGGGTGAGCTCGGAGAGCGGCAGGAGGCCAGGGAGACGGAAGTGACTGGGTGCTTTTCTCCAAGTGCAACCAATTGAGCGCTTTCCTACAAGCGTGACCAAAGGCCAGGGAGACAGCAGCGGTTGGGCGCTTTTCTCTGAGGGCACACTGAGGAACAGGACCCTGAGCTCTTGGCTTCTCCGGGCTGGAGACTGGGAGGCTGCCATCTTCATTTCCATCCTCCGGAACTCTACGGAAAGTGCTCAGAGAACAAAAGCTCCTGAAAGCAAACCCCAGCGGATTACTTAGCCCAGCCCCTGGTAAGGGTGGTGCAATTCTGCCTGCAGCAAAGACACGTGAGAATCACTACAACAAGCCCCTCCCCCAGAAGATCAACAAGAACCCCAGCTAAGACCAACTCCACTCACCAAGGAGAACAGCGGAATTCCAGAGGAGGAGAAAGCTAATCTTATTTGGACAAAATGACAAGGCGGAAAAACTCACCACAGAAAAAAGAACAAGAGCCATACTGAAGGCTGGGGACCTAATCAATTAGACATTGCTAATATGACAGATCTAGAGTTCAGAATGACGATTCTCAAGGTTCTAGCCGGGCTCAAAAAAGACATAGAAGATATTAAAGAAACCCTCTCCGGAGAGATAAAAAGCCCTTTCTGGAGAAATAAAAGAACTAAAATCTAACCAAGTTGAAATAAAAAAAGCTATTAACGAGGTACAATAAAAAATGGAGGCTCTTACTGCTAGGATAAATGAGACAGAAGAAAGAATTAGTGACACAGAAGACTAAATGACAGAGAATAAAGAAGCTGAGCAAAAGAGAGACAAATACTGGACCACGAGGAGAGAATTCGACAGATAAGTGACACCATAAGACGAAACAACATTAGAATAATTGGGATTCCCGAAGAAGAAGAAGAGAGAGAGGGGAGCAGAAGGTATATTGGAGAGAATTATTGTAGATAATTCCCCTAATATGGCAAAAGGAACAAACATCAAAATCCAGGAGATGCTAAGAACACCCATCAAAATCAATAAAAATAGGTCCACACCTCGTCACCTGATAGTAAAATTTACAAGTCTTAATGACAAAGAGAAAATCCTGAAAGCAGCCTGGGAAAAGAAGTCTGTAACATACAAGAGTAAAAACATTAGATTGGCAGAGGAACTATTCACAGAGACCTGGCAGGCCAGAAAAAACTGGCATGATATATTCAGAGCACTAAATGAGAAAAACATGCAGCCAATAATACTATATCCAGCTAAGCTAACATTGAAAATAGAAGGAGAGATAAAAAGCTTCCAGGACAAACAAAAACTGAAAGAATTTGCAAACACAAACCAGCTCTACAGGAAATATTGAAAGGGGTCCTCTAAGCAAAGAGAGACCCTAAAAGTAGTAGATCAGAAAGAAACAGAGACAATATACAGTAACAGTCACTTTACAGGCAATACAATGGCACTAAATTCATATCTCTCAATAGTTACCCTGAATGTTCATGGGCTAAATGCCCCAATCAAAAGACACAGGGTATCAGAATGGATAAAAAACACAAAACCCATCAATATGCTGTCTACAAGAAACACATTTTAGACCCAAAGACACCGCCAGATTTAAAGTGAGTGGGTGGAAAACAATGTACCATGCTAATGAACATCAGAAGAAAGCTGGGGTGACAATCCTTATATCATATCAATTAGATTTTAAGCCAAAGACTATAATAAGAGATGAGGAAGGACACTATATCATACTCAAAGGATCTGTCCAACAAGAAGATCTAACAATTTTAAATATCTATGCGCCTAACGTGGGACAGCCAACTATATAAACCAATTAATAACAAAATCAAAGAAACACAGTGACAATAATACAATAATAGTAGGGGACTTTAACACTCCCCTCACTGAAATGGACAGATCATCTAAGCAAAAGATCAACAAGGAAATAAAGGCCTTAAATGACACACTGGACCAGATGGACATCACAGATATATTCAGAACATTCCATCCTGAAGCAACAGAATACATTCATCTCTAGTGCACATGGAACATTCTCCAGAATAGATCACATCCTGGGACATAAGTCAGGTCTCAACCGGTATCAAAAGATTGGGATCATTCCTTGCATATTTTCAGACCACAATGCTCTGAATCTAGAACTCAATCACAAGAGGAAATTTGGAAAGAACCCAAATACATGGAGACTAAACAGCATCCTTCTAAAAATGAATGAGTCAACCAGGAAATTAAAGAAGAATTGAAAAAATTCATAGAAACAAATGATAATGAAAACACAACGGTTCAAAGTCTGCAGGACACAACAAAGGCACTCCTAAGAGGAAAATATATAGTGATACAAGCCTTTCTCAAGAAACAAGAAAGGTCTCAAATACACAACCTAACACTACACTTAAAGGAGTTGGAGAAAGAACAACAAAGAAAGCCTAAACCCAGCAGGAGAAGAGAAATCATAAAGATCAGAGCAGAAATCAATGAAATAGAAACTAAAAAAATAATAGAACAAATCAATGAAACTAGGAGCTGGTTCTTTGAAAAAATTAATAAGATTGACAAACCCCTGGCCAGACTTATCAAAAAGAAAAGAGAAAGGACCCAAATAAATAAAACCATGAATGAAAGAGGAGAGATCACAGCCAACACCAAAGAAATACAAACAATTATAAGAACATACTATGAGCAACTCTACGCCAACAAATTCGACAATCTGGAAGAAATGGATACATTTATAGAGACATATAAACTACCACAACTGAACCAGGAAGAAATAGAAAACCTGAACAGACCCATAACCAGTAAGGAGATTGAAACAGTCATCAAAAATCTCCAAACTAAACAAAAGTCCAGGCCAGACAGCTTCCCAGGGGAATTCTACCAAACATTTAAAGAAGAATTAATTCCTATTCTCCTGAAACTGTTCCAAAAAAATAGAAATGGAAGGAAAACTTCCAAACTCATTTTATGAGGCCAGCATCACCTCGGTCCCAAAACCAGACAAGGATCCCATCAAAAAAGAGAATTACAGACCAATATCCTTGATGAACACAGATGCGAAAATTCTCACTAAATACTGGCCAATAGGATCCAACAGGACATTAAAATGATTATTCACCACCAAGTGGGATTTATTCCAGGGCTGCATGGTTGGTTCAACATCTGCAAATCAATCAATGTGATACAGTACATTAATAAAAGAAAGAATAAGAACCATATGATACTCTCAATAGATGCTGAAAAAGCATTTGACAAAGTGCAGCATCCCTTCCTGATTAAAACTCTTCAAA
Source organism: Mustela erminea (assembly GCF_009829155.1). Taxonomy (NCBI): domain Eukaryota; kingdom Metazoa; phylum Chordata; class Mammalia; order Carnivora; family Mustelidae; genus Mustela; species Mustela erminea. Next base: position 187,387,347 of record NC_045614.1, read on the forward strand.
GTGTAGGGATAGAGGGCACATACCTCAATATTATCAAAGCCATCTATGAACAACCCACCGCAAATATTCTCAATGAAGAAAAACTGAAAGCTTTTCCGCTAAGGTCAGGAACATGGCAAGGATGTCCATTATCACCACTGCTGTTCAACATAGTACTAAAAGTCCTAGTCTCAGCAATCAGACAACAAAAAGAAATTAAAGGCATCCATATAGGCAAAGAAGAAGTCAAACGATCACTCTTTGCAGATGATATGATACTATATGTGGAAAACCCAAAGGCTCCACTCCAAAACTGCTAGAACTTGTACAGGAATTCAGTAAAGTGTCAGGATATAAAGTCAATGCACAGAAATCAGTTGCATTTCTTTACACTAACAACAAGACAGAAGAAAGAGAAATTAAGGAGTCAGTCCCATTTACAAATGCACCCAAAACCATAAGATACCTAGGAATAAACCTAACCAAAGAGGCACAGAATCTATACTCAGAAAACTATAAAGTACTCATGAAAGAAATTGAGGAAGACACAAAGAAATGGAAAAATGTTCCATGCTTCCGGATTGGAAGAACAAATATTGTGAAAATGTCTATGCTACCTAAAGCAATGTACACATTTAATGCAGTCCCTATCAAAATCCCATCCATTTTTTTCAAAGAAATAGAACAAACAATCCTAAAATTTATATGGAACCAGGAAAGACCTCGAATAGCCAAAGGAATATTGAAAAAGAAAGCCAAAGTTGGTGACATCACAATTCCAGACTTCAAGCTCTATTACAAAGCTGTCGTCATCAAGACAGCATGGTACTGGCACAAAAATAGACACATAGATCAATGGAACAGAATAGAGAGCCCAGAAATAAACCCTCAACTCTATGGTCAACTAATCTTCAACAAAGCAGGAAAGAATGTCCAATGGAAAAAAGACAGCCTTTTCAATAAATGGTGTTGGGAAAATTGGATGGCCACATTCAGAAAATTGAAATTGTACCATTTCCTTACACCACACACAAAAATAGACTCAAAATGGATGAAGGACCTCAATGTGAGAAAGGAATCCATCAAAATCTTGAGGAGAACACAGGCAGCAACTTCTTCGACCTCAGCCGCAGCAACATCTTCCTAGGAACATTGCCAAAGGCAAGGGAAGCAAGGGCAAAAATGAACTATTGGGGCTTCATCAAGATCAAAAGCTTTTGCACAGCAAAGGAAACATTGCAAACCAAAAGACAACTGACAGAATGGGAGAAGATATCTGCAAATGACATATCAGATAAAGGGCTAGTATCCAAAATCTATAAAGAGCTTAGCAAACTCAACATCCAAAGATCAAATAATCCAATCAAGAAATGGGCAGAGGACATGACCAGACATTTCTGCAAAGAAGACATCCAGATGGACAAGAGACACATGAAAAAATGCTCCACATCACTCCGCATCAGGGAAATGCAAATCAAAACCACAATGAGATACTTCCTCACACCAGTCAGAATGGCTAAAATTAAGAAGTCAAGAAATGACAGATGCTGACGAGGATGTGGAGAGAGGGAAACCCTGCTACACTGTTGGTGGGAATGCAAGCTGGTGCAGCCACTCTGGAAAACCATGTGGAGGTTCCTCAAAAAACTGAAAATAGAGCTACCCTATGACCCAGCGATTGCACTACTGGGTATATATCCTAAAGATACAAAGGTGGTGCTCCGAAAGGGCACATGCACCCGAATGTTTATAGCAGCAATGTCCACAATAGCCAAACTATGGAAAGAGCTAGATGTCCATCAACAGATGAATGGATAAAGAAGAAGTAGTATATATACACAATGGAATACTATGCAGCCATCAAAAGAAATGAAATCTTGCCATTTGTGACAACATGGATGAAACTAGAGGGTATCATGCTTAGCGAAATAAGTCAATCAGAGAAAGACAACTATCATATGATCTCCCTGTTATGAAGAAGTGGAGATGCCATGTGGGGGGGTTGGGGAGTAGGAAAAGAAAAAATGAAAGAAGGTGGGATTGGGAGGGAGACAAACCATAAAAGACTCAATCTCACAAAACAGACTGAGGGTTGCTGGGGGGAGGGGGGAGGGAGAGGGTGGTGGGGATATGGACATTGGGGAGGATATGTGCTATGATCAGTGCTGTGAAATGTGTAAACCTGGCGATTCACAGACCTGTACCCCTGGGGATAAAAATACATTATATGTTTAATAAAAAAAGATAATAAACTTAAAACTGTATACATAGATGGCATTTGGGTGGTATGAAGTAAAAAGTCTATTTTGTAAGTTACTTTAGGAGAGTAGATTTGATTAATATATGAAGAAAATAATTTTGATTTTCATCTACAGACATACTTTAGAGATATTGCATGTTTCATTCCAACCATGACAATAAAACAAATATCACAGTTAAGTAAATCCAATAATTTTTTTGGTTTCCCAGTACACATAAATTTATATTTACAGTACATTGTAGTATATTGAGTTTGCAACAGCTTTATGTAAAAAAACCAATATGTGCACCTTAATTTAAAGAGACATTATTATTTAAAATGCTAGCTGTCATCTGAACTTTTAGTGAACCATAATCCTTTTGTAGTTGGAGGGTCTTGCCTACATGTTGATGGCTGCTGACTGATCAGGGTGGTGGGTGCTGAAGGGTGGGAGGCTGTGGCAATTTTTAAAAATAGAACTATAATGAAGTTTGATGCATTGGTTGACTCTTCCTTTCACAAACAATTTCTCTATAGCATGAAATGTTGAGAACATTTTATCTATAGTAGAACTTCTTTCAAAATTGGAGTCTGTTCTTTCAAATTCTGTTGTTTTGTTAACTAAGGTTCTATAATATTCTACATCCTTTATTGTCACTTCAACAGTCTCTGCAGCATCTTCAGTAGGAGTAGATTCCATCTCAAAAAACCACTTTTTTTGCTCATCCAGAAGAAAAAACTCCTCATCCATTCCAGTTTTATCATGAGATTGCGGTAACTCAGTCCCATCTTCTGACTTCACTCTTTACTCTAGTTCTCTTTTTTCCGCCACATCTGCAGTTACTTCCTCCACTGAAGTCGTGAAGCCCTCAAAGTCATCCATGAGGGTTGAAATAAAATTCTTCCAATTCCTGTCAATGTTGGTATTGCGACCTCTTCATGAAACACAAATGCTCTTAATGGCATCTAGGATGCTGAATCCTGTCCAGAGTGTTTTCACTTTACTTTGAAGAAGTCAAAATTACTGCTTGATCCAAGGACTACAGAATGGATATTGTGTTAACGGCCATGAAAACAACACTCATCCCATTGCACATCTCCATCAGAGCTTTTGGGTAACAGGTACACTGGCAATGAATAATAATATTTTGAAAGGAATGTTAGTTTTAGATTTGTTTTTTTTCTGAACAGTAGGTCTCAACAGAGGGCTAAAATATTCAGTAAACCATGTTGTAAAGAGATGTGCTGTCGTCCAGGCTTTGTTATTCCATTTATAGAGCATCTACTCTACTAAATCTCCTCTACCTACAGTAGATTTAGCGTAATTCTTAAGGGCCCCCCAACTTTCAGAATGGCCAATGAGCATTAGCTTGAACTGAAAGTCACCAGCCACATTAGCCCCTAACAAGAGAGTTAGACTGTCCTTTGAAGCTTTCAAGCCAGGCAGTGACTTCTCTCTAGCTATGAAAGTCTTAGCTGGCGTCTTCTTCCCATTGAAGGTTGTTCCACTTACTTTGAAAATCCTTTATTTAGTGTAGCCATTTTCATTAATTATCTTAGCTAGATATTCTGGATAACTTGTTGCAGCTTCAACATCACCACTTGCTGATTCACTTTACTTTTACATTATGGATACAGCTATTTTCTTAAACCTCATGGATCAATAATGGTCTAGCTTTAAACTTTTTTTTTTTTTTCCTGTAGGTTTCTAAACTTTCTCAGCCTTTATAGAATTGGGGGGAATTAGGCCTTTGCTCTGGATTAGGCTTCCAGTCAATGGAATGTTGTGGCTGATTTGATCTCTCCAGGCCCCTAAAACTTTCTCCGTATCAGCAGTAAGACTGTTTGGCTTTCTTATTATTTGTGTGTTCACTGAAGGAGTGCTTTTAATTTCCTTCAAAAACTTTTCTTTTGCATTCACAACTTGGCAAACTCTTTGGTACATGAGGCCTACCTCTCAGCCTGTCTCTGCTTTCAACAGGCCTTCCTCACTAAACTTAACCATTTCTAGCTTTTTAAAGTGAGAGACGTACTACCTTTTCACTTGAACATCTAGAGGCCATTGTGGGTAATTGGTCTAATTTCAGTTTTGCTGTGTCTCCAGGAAGAGGGAGGCCTGGGCAGAGGGAGAGAGATGAGAAAACGGCTGGTTGGTGGAACAATCAGAACACACACGACATTTATTAAGTTCACCGTCTTATAAGGGTGCCGTTTGTGACATCCCAAAACAGAAGAATAACATCAAAGATCATTGATTACAGATAATCAGAACAAATATAATGGTAATGAAAAAGTTTGAAATATTTTGAGATTGTTAAAATGATATGGAGACATCAAGTGAACAAATGCTGCTGAAAAATGGCACCAAATGACTTGCTCAAAGCTGGGTTGCCACAAAAGTTCACTTTGTAAAGAACGAAGTGTGTGTGAAGGGCAGTACAGTGATACAGTGACGAGCAGTAAAATGAGGTAGACCTGTAGTTACACTGCAAAATGCATAGGACCAGAAACTATTTTATGTATCCATTCATTTTTTTTTTAAAAAAGGTTTTATTTATTGATTTGACAGACAGAGATCACAAGTAGGCAGAGAGGCAGGCGTGGGGTGGGGAGAAGCAGGCTCCCCACTGAGCAGAGAGCCGGATGCAGGGCTCGATCCCAGGACCCTGAGATCATGACCTGAGCTGAAGGCAGAGACTTAACACACTTGAGCCACTCAGGCGCCCCTATAATCCATTCATTAATATACGTTCAACCTAATAAATGGACACAATTAAATGCCTGTGGATACAACATTGAACAAAATAGACAAAAAATTGTGTGGGAGATAGATAATAAAGGAAGTAAATAAGGGAAGCCATGATCCTTGCAAATATCTGGCGTAGAGAGACTGCAAAGACAAAGACACCAAGGTGGTGGCAGGTGTTCCTGGCTTATTTGAAAAATAATAATAATAATAATAATTTTAAAAAGACCATTCTGGCCAAAGTGGAGTGAATGAGAAAGAAGTCATTAGGAAGCAAGTACTGAGAGTAACAGAGAACTCAGTAATACTGAAATACATGGGGAAAGTTTTTACTTCATATTGATGTGGGAAACAGAGGCAGAAGAAAAATTATTAAATTTCCTTACCTACTGACAAGCCCTTGAGACAAGCAGAGTGACTCTTTTCTAGGGACTCAACTACCCAAACCTTGTGGCTTTGCTAAGGGCAAAGAACAATCCTAGCCTGACCCACCCCCTACCCACAACCAGGATCCTATAAGTCTACTTTAACAATTCCTTTAGGAAACTTTATCTCTAAACCTCCAAGATAGTGTCAAGAATCATTCCCAAGCATATGGCCCACTGATATATATCTAAAGGGTCTCATGAGAAGGTTTTATTACTGGTAATGAATAACCTTTTCCCCACACAATAGCTAGCCCCTCAAGGTCCTAGAAACCTTGCTTCCAAAATTCCTTAGAGACTTATGCCATCCCTAATCCCCTCCCCAACTTACAAGTATATAATAGACCACTCCTCACATCCCCGGGGCAGCAGCTCTTCCTGCCCACGGGTCCTGTCCCTGTGCTTTAATAAACCACCATTTTGCACCAAAGATGTCTCAAGAATTCTTTCTTGGTCATCGGCTCCAGACTTCATCCCACCGAACCTCACCTATGTTCTAGAACTTCATCTTTTTGGGAAGTGAAGTCCTTGAAGGTTTGAGAGAGGACTCATAATATGACTTATTTATCTTTTAAAGGGTTACTCTGCATGCTATGTCAAAAATATATTTAATGTTAGGGGAGCCTGGGTTACTTAGTCTATTAAGCTTCTGCCTTTGGCCCAGGACATGATCTCAGGGTCTTAGGATCCAGCCCTGCATCAAGCTCCTTGCTCAGAAGGGAGTTTGCTTCTCCCTCTCCCTCGCCCTACCTGTGTTCCCTCTCCCGCTGTCTCTCTCTCTCTCTCTCTGTGTCAAACAAATAAAATCTTAAAATATATATATATAGTTAGGAAATAAAGTTTAATGTTAAAACTGAAAATAATGTCACTATGATCATTTGAATTAGCAATAGAATAGTTATGGAATAGTTAAAGGTGGAATAAAGTCATTAATGTAACTAAATAGTACAGACCCAAACCTGAAAGGATAATTATAAATAGTATTAATTTCCTTAAATTAAATTGAAAAATTAATTGTATTCTATGATTTTACAAGTTACTATATGAAACGGGCTAGGTGTAACCAGACTTACTGAATCAGGATATGTGGGGTAGGCCCTGCATCTAAGAACCTTTTTTTAGAAAATGTTCCACAGGTGTTTCTGATAAACAACACTTATTCAGAAACATTGTGACAAATTTATAATGAGAATTAGCTGGAGTTATTCAGTGACAGAATTTTCCTGTGACCGTGTTTTCCATGCCAGTGACCTTTCTAAAAATCACACATAAAATTCTGATATAAATCTTGTAAAATTCTTTGCTGAATTCAAGATGTTATGATTTCTATGTTCAATGGTCTCAGTGATACTATGTAATGGAAAGGGAATTATTTTGGTATGATTTGCACAATGTGAATTCCTGTTGGTGCCTAGTGATCAACACTATAATTGTGAAATGCTCACAAACCATCTGCTGCGTAATCTGTTTTAGAATTGTGCCAAAGACACATGTCAAGTTTATTGGCTAATTGGTATTTAGTTTTAAAATCCCCTTATTTCCCATTTTGGAAAATTGCAATAATATTTGCCTTCATTCTCTTGGATGTGGGCTGTTCTCCATGCTTTCTCTCCTTGATTATTGTTCTGAAAGTACCTTTGCTTCTGTACTTCTGATTTGTAGACATGAGCTCTCTAATAAATATTAGATTATTTTCATGTATTGCCTTACTCCCTTACCTGTGCATCATTATTTGAGTGTGATTTTTTTTAATGTTTTTTGCCCATTGTTTACAGTTTGACTATAATTCCTTCTATAGATGAGAAAAACAAATAAAGAAAAAACAGTAGTATGCTCTTGATCATCGAGAGATAGTTCATTGTTTCTTTATTTAGTAGGATCCATTAACTTGCTGTAAGAAATTTATTCAATTTTTTAACAGTTTTGGTTTTTTTGCCTTATTAATTCCAGTCATTTGCTTCTGTGGCTTGTTTGGAAATGCCCAATTCATATCTTACTCTTTCTGATTTTTCTCAAATTATTTAAATTATGATATCCTAAAATTTAAAATCTGATGTGGTTTTTCAGATAACAATTCTCACAGGAGCCTAATCATCAATAAAAACAGCAATCTTTTATTGATGGTTATTAGATGCCAGGTATATATTTAGCATTTTAAGCGTATTATCTCATTTAATATTCATGAGATTGGAATTGCTTTACTACATTATATAACTTCCCCAGAGTAGTTCAGGTAAAAGAAATAGAATTAATATTTCCTTTCTTCTTTTTTGTTATTTTTTTTTTAATTGATAGACTTGTTTTTAGGGAACTTTTGGTTTCAGAGAAAAATTAAGCCAGAAGTAGGGAGAATTCCCATATAGCCCTTTCCTATTACCCCAGTTCCTCTACCATTAAAATCTTGCATTAATGTGGTACATTTGTTACAATGATGAGCCAATACTGAATCATTATTAAGTAAAGTTTATAGTTTGCATTACTCTTTGTGCTGTACACACCATGGGTTTTGAAGAAGGTATGATGATATATATCCACCATTACAGTGTCATACAGAATAGTTTTACTACCTTAAAATACCCCTATGATCCACATCTTCTTCCATCCCTCTCTCCCCTTGAACCCTCAGTGGGTAACTATTTACCTTTTACTGTTTTCATAGTTTTACCTTTTCCAGAATGTCATAAAGTTGGAATAACATAGTATGTATCATTTTTCATTTGGCTTCTTTTCCTTAGCAATATGTATTTAAGACTTCTCCATGTCCTTTCATGGCTTGGTAGTTTGTTTCTTTTTAGTGCTACATAATATACCAATGTATGGATGTACAAACACTCATGATATACAGGTTTTTGTGTAGAAGTGAGTTTTCTACTCATTTGGGTAAACACCAAGGAGCATGACTTCTGAATTGTATAGTAAGAGTACATTTAGCTTTGTAAGAAATTGCCAGACTCTCTTCCAACGTGGGTATACCATTTTTTATTTCCACCAGCAACGAATGAGAGTTCTTGTGGCTTCTTGTCCTTGCCAGTATTTGGTGTTTTTTGTGTTTGGGATTTTGGCCATTCTCATATGTGTGTAGTAATATCTCATTGTTGTTTTGATTTTGAATCCTCTAATGACATATGATGCCGAATATTTTTTCATGTGCTTATTTGTCATTTGTATATCTTTGCTGGGTTCTCTCTTCAGATTTTTTTGGTCCATGTTCTATTTGTTTCATTTGTTTTCTTGTTAAGTTTAAAGAGTTCATTGCATTAGTTATTCTGGGTGCTAGGTACTCTTCTACACACTTTCCATATACTATTTCAGTTACTTTAAGTTTTAATATTTTTTAAATTAATACTTACCACCAATCTAAACTTAGGATTATAATAATAACTGGAGTGCCTTAACTCTTCAGAAGTTCTCTAGTCATTTTTTAGAGATACCTTTTATGTGTATTTTCTTTCTCAGATGAAACTATTATAAAATCTTTTTTCTATTAAAATCATTGTAAAAGCATGCTAAATAAATTTTAAATAAAAGAATACTTTCAAAAAATATACTTGTGTAGTCAGTCATTCAAATTAGTATAACATTACTACCAAGCATCAGTCTTTATCAAATCAACAAATATTTTGTGAACAACTTATAAATGTGAGATTTTTTTTAAAGTAAAACTTTGTCTTCTTTTAAAGATCTGAGGCTATATGGCATGAAGAAATACAACAACTTGGTAAGTATCATGGGTGTTTTTCCTTTAAAAGTGGTTTTATCCTGGAAATCCTGGGAAAATTCTTTTCACCCTAAAATGAAATTACCTCCTTTTGCTTTACTATTTTTCCCTTAACCTTAAAAATACCTTTTAACCTAAAGCCAACTAGAAACTCAATGAATTTTGTGTTCATAGACTATGAAATAAATTTTCTCAAATATAATGTTTTCTGTGAAAAATAAATAGCTTATGAGAAAAGGAGCTGTTAAGTAAACGTGAAGAAAAAACATCTTTTAAATATATGTGTATATATTTTTTGACTGATTGATTTGATTTAATTTCTAAAATCTTGAATCTTGGTTTCATTTCTTGACTATTTATTAAAAACATTATGCCAGGCTCATATAATCAGATCAATGATTAAATAATTACCTAACTTAGTTGTAAATCATACTTCTCATAACATTATTCATTTTCCCTAGAACAGCTTTCTTTACTGTGGTGAATAATATTTGCTAAAATCAATAAGGAACAATGTTTTATTAAATTGATTTGTATTTATTTTTAGCTACAATTGTGTCAATTAAACAGTAAAGTAAAAAATATACTTTTATATATTTGTTTAATTAAAACTGTTTTCTTCTAACCTCCTCCAGTTCTCACCAAAGGCCACATGAGATTGAACAGAAAAAAAACTGGAGAACAATATTCAAAATAGAGAGTTAATATTGGGTTTTTTAATACATTCTGAGTATTCACTGGTAGACAGCTCTGACCCATCTTCTTTTTTTGCGTTAAGTGCCATTTTTATGCTGACAACTCTGAAATGTATTTCCTGACTTGGGACATATGCTCTAAACTTCGAACTCGTATATCCACTGCTATGAAATCTTGTTGGACATCTTCCTGGTAAATTAAACTGAACTTTGCTTTTCTGTTTCCACCTGACTACAGCCTGTTTCTACTCCAGCCTATTTCATTTCCACCCTGCTTTACTCATTACCCCTCTCTGAACAGTGCATCAGAAGTTTTTTTCCCCTATGTTTGAAATATGTCTCAAATCTGTCCAATTATCAACTTCCAATTTCACTTTTTAACAATTTATCACCAGAGTCCCTGGTGACATTTTTTACATTGAATGTCCTGTCATCATGCTACTTTAAGCCTTCTAGTAGGCATCTATAGCAAATGAAATTTACCATAGTTTATGGATGGATTCTTATAGGTTCTAGCCCTGTAAGATTAATTTTCTATCAGTCATGATCGTGCCCAGTGAATTGCATATTAGTCCTTTTAAAGTGTCATTCCTGCCTTTCCAGCATCTAGGCTTTTTCACATATCTCAGTTATCAAAATAGTTGTATCCAGCTATATGTTTGGGTAATAAAAGCATGGGGTGCCTTGGTGGCTCAGTGGGTTAAGCCTCTACCTGCAGCTCAGGTCATGATCTCTGGGTCCTGGGATCAAGCCTGCTTTCTGCTCACCAGGAAGCCTGTTTCCCCCTCTCTCTCTGCCTGCCTCTGCTTTCTGCTCACCAGGAAGCCTGTTTCCCCCTCTCTCTCTGCCTGCCTCTCTGCCTCCTTGTGATCTCTCTCTTTCTTTCTCTCTGTCAAATAAATAAATAAGATCTTGAAAAAAAAAGTTGGATACCTTATGGACTGAGAAAACAAGATTTGCAAGTGAGAACAATTTTATAAAGGCAAATGTTATAAATTATACAAATGTTAAAATGTTAACCTAATTTTAATGATCACTGGAATGTATTTGTTCCTTTCTGTACTATACCTGGATATCCAAACCTTGTTTTACATTTTTTAAACTTAATGGAATTCTGTGGGGCTCCTGGCTGGTTTAGTTGGTTAAGCTTCCAATTCTCCATTTCCACTCAGGTCATGATCTTAGGGTTATGAGATCTGTGCTCTGTGCTGGGCATGGAGCTCACTTGGGATTCTCTGTCTCCCTCTCCTTCTGCTCTCTTCCTCCCCTCTAAATATATAAATTAAGCAAGTAAGTTATGAAATTCTACCTTGCACTAGATCATTTCTAATATTCAAATAAGTTAATTATGAATTTTAGATTGAGATATAATTTTGCTCATATTTCTCTTAACTTATATTCTGAAAATACTATATACCTTCATGAAAAAGCATGATTATTAGCAGTGGTAATAACAGTATTTTTCTGTTAGTAATTTAAGAGACACAATTTACTTATTTCATTATTTCTGAAAGCCATACTTTTGATAGGCATTTGTAACTATGTATTATGTAAAATCAATACCATTTAGTGAATTAGCCTTCTTTTGCTTCTTTAAATGTATATTTATCTAATAACAAATAAGTGGAGAAAAGGGTGATTAAATGCTTATTTAAGATATCTGAAATCATCATCATCTCTACCATCATGTCTGAATAGGTAAATTTAACACATTGAGGTCATGAACATTATGTTATCATCATCCTTAATGTATTCTGAATATCGACTACAGAACAGACTCTTTATAGCTGCCTGCTTTAAGGTACTTTCCCATCACGCTTAAATGTAATCCCCTGAAGTGATTATGTGTGAATAATTCAGAAAATTGCACCATGCCTGGGGTTTTAAAGCCACACACTGAAATCCAATACCAGCTTCATACTATTGGAGCCAGTGTACTACATCTACCTTAGTAACACCCCTGAAAAGTACAGATCTAGTGAGGAGTTCATATTTGTTGCTTATATTTTGAGTGTCAGACAAATAGAAAACCATCCTAGAAATTTAAATATCATGCATGGATTATGTACCCAGACATTCAGCAGAAACATCATTAAATTTAGAATAACATAGAAGCCTATGTAAGTATAAATATATCCCTGGCACCAAATTAACTGGCAATCTGATATGTGCACTTAAGATATGTATGTATATATGTACAAATGTGTGTGTACACACACATATTTACACATAGATATGTGTATATTAAAGCATTTCTGTTGATTGATGTTTTATGGAAATAATAGATCATACTAGAATAAAATATCAATGTCTAAGGAAATGGTTGTTTGAATATATTAATCATTATCTGATGTCACATATTTTTATACTGCCTTCTCCCTAGAAGTATTCTTTTAAAAAGAAAAAAATTCCCCAAGATTTAAAAACTCCATTTAAGTGCCTTCTTAGCTCAGTAGGCAGCACATCAGTCTCATAAAAACTCCATTTATTAAAAACAAACAAGCAAACAAACAAAAAGACCTCGTCATTTTGTTCCTTAGTATCATAACAATGAGGAATGGCCCATCTCATCACACAGTTGGACTGAACATGGATAAACATTGATCAAGTGTCTACTTCACAAAACTTCCAACTAGAACACTGTTTCATTCAGAAGTTACAAGCTTGAGGGGTGCTGGGGTAGCTCAGTGTTTAAGCATCTGCCTTCAGTTCAGGTCATGATCCCAGGATCCTGGAATGAGCCCTGTGTGGGACTCCCTGCTCAGTGGGGAGCCCGTTTCTCCCTCTCCCTCTGCCTGCTGCTCTGCCTCTTGTTCTCTTTCTATATCTCTGTCAAGTAAATAAATAAAACCTTAAAAAAAAAATAAGAAAAGAAATTGTGAGCTTGAAATTGCTACATAATGTTGAGCATTAGGTTTGGGTGAATATATTATATTGTAGTAATAATAAACATAACATAATTTGGCCGAATTATGTTTTTGCATCTTGTATATGTCATTAGCTTCTTAATTTTCCCATGTAATTATAGCTCCCTACATGTACATTAAATACTTCATGTTTCAAAATAAATTTAACCTACTTTGAAAATTCTAGTTATTGACAGCTTTAAAATGCTTCATATGGTGTTATCAATATATAGAATATGGAGGATAAGAATTTCCTTTGACATTAAATAAAACTTACAGGCATAGATTCTAATCCAGAATTCACTTCAGGAAAGTGTCTAGCAGAACTACTCATTTCAACTGCAGAAAACATGAGTCCTTGAAGCAGTCTAGTGGTAACTCTTCAAGGTTTTTTTGCTTTAACTAATGATTAATATCATGTTTCAGTAGTTCTTAGATGTATATCAATTTACAAAGATATATAGTAATAATATAGCAATTGCCATTAGGTCAATTAGCCTTTTAGAAATGAGCATTTTTTTTCTAGATTTTCAACTTCTTTGTACAATGTCTTTGTTAAATCTTTAACTATCGCATAATGATTAGTATTTTAAGTTTGAGCAATCTAAGGTAAAAATCTTGACAGAAACATAACGAGCATGAAATTTAAGCTAACGAACAACCGAGAATATTGTCTTTGGACCGTGAAAGCAAAGCTCTCTTACTAAAGTTGGACTAGATTTTTCTTAACAATTCAAATCTTTGGTAATTCCATATATTTTTTTAAATCAGTAATTGGGGACACCTGGGTGGCTGAGTGGGTTAAAGCCTCTGCCTTCTCTCAGGTCATGATCCCAGGGTCCTGGGATCTAGCCCTGCATTGGGCTCTCTGCTTGGCCGCGAGCCTGCTTCCCTTCCTCTCTCTCTGCTTGCCTCTCTGCCTACTTGTAATCTCTGTCAAATAAATAAATAAAACCTTTAAAAAAATAAAAATCAGTAATTGAAATAGACTTACAAATGACTTAACCTGGGGTGCCTGGGCGTCTCAGTTGTTAAGCATCTGCCTTGGGCTCAGGTCATAATCCCAGAGTTTTGGGATCAAGCCGGGCATCAGGCTCCCTGTTCAGCTGGAAGCCTGCTTCTCCCTCTCCCAATCCCCCTGTTTGTGTTATCTCTCTCACTGTGTTTCTCTCTGTCAAATAAATAAATGTAATCTTAAAAAAATAATAAATAAATAGTATATCCATACAAGCCAACTTCAATTATAATATAAGAGCCTGCTTGGGATTCTCTCTCTCTCCTCTTCCCACCTCCTTCTCTCTAAATAAATAAACAAATAAACAAACAAACAAATGGTAGGAATTATTGTTGGAACTTGGGAAACATTTGAAAAGTTCAACTTGAACATAAGAGTTAATAAAGATCTATTGTATTTCCAAAACAACATAAGCAAAAATAACAACAAAACATATATGACCATTAGCTTTAAATTTGGGGAGGGGGGTCTGAATAATTATCTGAAGGACACAAGAATTAAAATGTAATAGAAAGTTTTAATTTAATGACAAGCCTTAATGGAATAATCTTTCAGAAGAAAAAGATTAAAGATTATACCAATTGTAAAATATTTTATGATGTGATTTTAAACCCTTCAAATATCATTAACAACATTCTAAATTACAGGGAAGAATCAAGAAAACTTCTAATGTTAAAAGCACTGAGATGTTGGAACTATGTTAACTTATGTGGACTATTGCTATCATTGTTACTCCATAAATAGCTATTGTCTTTCTCTAATTCTTGGATAAATTTTGATTCTGCCAGAGAAAACAACACATATTCTATTTATTTTGAGTAAAGAAAATGTTGCCAACATTGATCATAAACTGACACTGAAATAAACAAATCTGACACTGACTAAATAACCATTGAGAAAATGAATTTTCTTTAAATAAAGCAAATTTTCCATGGGGGGAAAAAAGTAGATACATTCTGATTTCTTATCTAAACCCGGCTGTCCAGAATAAATAAACATTAATTCCTATTAATATATGAGTTAGCTGCTAAAGAATGTAAGCATATTTTCAACTGTATGAAAGTAATTATGTTTATCAATAAAATAAAATGTGTTAGTCTACCATTAGTCTACCATGTTAGTCTACCATTATAATTATAGATACATGGGGAAAAAGATAACAAAAACCTTTAAAAATTTTTGTTAGCATTTTTGTATATCAAAAAAATGTCTTATGTCACAGCTTTAGAATTAAGAAATCAAGAATTACTTAATTGATTTTGTTCACAAAATCAAGAATTTTGTGAGCAATGGAACCATGCTTGCCTGAATCTCAGGTTTCTCCCTTTCATCTAGAAGTTTCTCTTTGGTACATTGATCTGGTCGTCCCATGTAGTGTATGATCCAGATCACCTGTTTAAGAAACATTTAGACAATTCATTGCCAGTATTGAACTTGGGAAGAAATAGTATGACTATCACATCTATGCTAACATCCTCTTTATTCTTATATAAAGTCAGAAATGTATGAAAAAAGTGAAAAAAATGTGTCAGAAATAAGTTACACGAAGAGAACTCTCAAGTGAATTGGTTGCAACATCATAAATCTAGGAAAAGTGAAATGTTCTTGATATTCTCTCAAGAATGACAGGATGAATGGCCTGATTTGGATCTCATGGCCAGATAGTCTCAGACTATAAAGTGTTTGTTGATATGTCAAGTGACTTCAGAGATCTTTAAGCAACAAAATAACTTTTTCTTACCTCTTCTTTCCTTTTCAAATACAGAATACACACACACACACACACACACACACAGAACAAATACTGGTAGAGCATATATCACATTTTCCTAGTTGTCTGAATAAAATCCATTAGCACTAAATCACACTTAAAAAACTGGAAGAGCTCCAAAATAAAAAAACATTTGCAAAAATCAGAATGATAAAGGTGCTCATGTTCGTAAAGGCAGCTGTTAATTAGTTAATTTTCAGCTAGATTAATTGTTAGCAGTGTCACTTTTACTCATGAGATAAAATAGAGGAAAATTTTTCCATGTTTTTGCCTAAATTTGAAAAAAAATTTTTTTCTAGGGATAATCACTCAGATAAGAACTTCCAAATATAAAATATATCATAACCCTTTGTAATGAAAATGTGTTCATTTTTCACAGGTCTTGTATTTCCTATAAAATAGGATCCCTCCCCCACCTAAGAATAATTCGTGTCAATGTTGAAAAACTTGGACTGGATCCTGTTGGAAGAACCAAGCACCACTCGGAGACTTTGGAGGATCAGAGGTCTATTTAACACTGGTGCTCAGACAGAGTTATTCTCCAAAGGTCTGAGCCCCAAGCACAAGCAGGGAGGGGGTATTTATACCCTTCTACTTCCACATACTTGGTACTTTGGTTGCCAGTGGGAAACGGGGGAGGAAAGACGAACCTGGAAAGTCTTTGAGACGGGGACTAGAATCCCCTAGCTGGTTTGGTCAGCCATCTTAGAGTACAGTTTTTCCCTATCATTAACAATCCTAATCAATATTATTTCAAATAAATTACTAAGTCAGATGCCTCTCCTAAGCATAATTGTGTCAAGAAATTTGTAAAAATGGATATAAACAAAAAATTATAAGAACAAGGAGAGCAACCAGTAGTATTGATTTTGTTAATCCAAAGACATGAAGGTCCTAATATTTAAAGGTGTGCTTACCTATTTTTTAATAAGTTCATTTTTGATGAAGCATTAAAAATCTTTTTTTTTTTTTTCTCCTCTTTCTGGGTTTTTCTCAGAACACATTTCTCTGTTTCCTCCACATATCAGGGACAAAAAGCCAACTGTAAGGTGTTATAGGAGAGATAAACACGACACCAAGCGAGGTAGGCACAAGGCAAGATTTATTGAAGGCATTCTCTGGTGAAGTTTCAGGGCTCAGGAGAAGGGGAGCCAAGAAAGTTGCGACGGGAGGAGGTGGGCACCCTTGGGCGAGGTTCCGCAACTCTGGAAAGCAAAGTAGGGCAAGTCGCACTGGGAGGGAGTTTTCTGGAGTCTTTTATCTGTTTCCTGCATAGGTATCAGGTTACCTATGGAGACGTGACCTGGGCATACATCCTTTTGGTGGGACAGTCAAAGGTGAAGGAAAGGGGCGGGAGAGGCTGGAAGATGGCGGACCCGGTGGCAGTCATTTCCATTGTTCCTCCTGCTCTCCGGGAGCCTCCAGAGCCTCCCGTCATTTCTATTGTTCCTCCTGCACTCCCGGAATCTGCCAACCCAACACCAACATTTACTTCTTTACAATGTGATGAGATAATCTAACTTCAATATCATCTGGGAATCTAACATTCTGTATCACTCAAGGATGCTGGGTTTACAAGTGGTGAACACATTATTTTGAAGAAAATTTTGGGGGTGCCAGGGTGGCTCAGTCCATTAAGGTTTGCCTTCAGTTCAAGTCTTGATCCCAGGGTCCTGAGATCAAGCCCTGCATCCTAATCCCTGCTCAGAAAGGAATCTGCTTCTCTCTCTCCCTCTGCCTACTACTCTGCCTACTCATTCTCTCCATCTCTCTGTCAAATAAACAGATAAAATCTTTAAAAAATAAATACAAAGGCGAAAGATTTATGCGATCTGAAGCACTACTGGGTATTTACCCTAAAGATACAAACGTAGTGATCTGAAAGGGCACGTGCACCCGAATGTTTATAGCAGCAATGTCCACAATAGCCAAACTATGGAAAGAACCTAGATGTCCATCAACAGTTGAATGGATAAAGAAGATGTGGTATATATATACAATGGAATACTATGCAGCCATCAAAAGAAATGAAATCTTGCCATTTGCGACGTCGTGGATGGAACTAGAGCATATCATGCTTAGCGAAATAAGTCAAGCGGAGAAAGACAACTATCATATGATCTCCCTGAGAGTAGGAAGTGGTGATGCAACATGGGGGCTTAAGGGGCTAGGAGAAGAATAAATGAAACAAGATGGGATTGGGAGGGAGACAAACCATAAGTGACTCTTAATCTCACAAAACAAACTGAGGGTTGTTGGGAGGAGGGGGGTTGGGAGAAGGGGGGATGGGGTTATGGACACTGGGGAGGGTATGTGCTTTGGTGAGTGCTGTGAAGTGTGTAAACCTGGTGATTCACAGACCTGTACCCTTGGGGATAAAAATATATTATATGTTTATAAAAAATTAAAAAATTTTTTAAATAAATAAATAAAAAAAAATTTAAGAAAACTTCCTGCCTCCAATTTCTGTACATTTTAGGAAATATTTTATATCATCTGCCTGACCAAGTGCAGCATAGGTAGAGAAAAGAGAGACAAAGTAAAAAAGTTCTTTACACACAGTCATAATTCTATAATTTAAAAAAAAAAGGAAAATTTAAATTGACTAAGCATAATTTGAAACTTAAAAACTCAATTATTATGAAACCACACAAAATTAAAGCCATGTTTTAATCATAAGATGGTATAATATGCACATCCCACAGATTTTCAAGTGTATCACACTTCTTAGCACCCCATATCCCTTGGCTGGCCTCAGATAAATCATTCCGTTTTAAAGACTGCTGATCGACAAAACCTATCTCCCTGCATCGCTGCTTTAGGGAAATAAAATGCATGGATTTCCCTCTCAAATTTTTTAATGTTGGCTTTTTAAATAATTATTTGGAAATCCTAATGCTACTGAAAATCTCTAATCCCCGTGCATTGTTAATATGATAGAAGACACACTTGGCAATTACCCTAAAAACCAAAGAGCCCTACTGTGTAAATTTCTTGAGTTATTTTTCTACTGAAAAACTTTCATGCAAGCTTCCTGATTCCAGCAGGGTGGGGTTTGTTGTTGTTGATGTTGATGAGGGAACAGAAGGCAAGCTGAGGGCAAAGCAGCACCCTACAGCCACCCCTGCCGAGGAATATATGTAACATTCTTCAAGCTCTCCAGGCTGCCCTAAAGCTAAGGAAAGGAAAAACAAATAGTTAAGTAACAGAGATCACAATCTTGCAAGACATGAGTCTCCCTCAGTTTATATAATAAGTCTAAGCAGTTTACAAGAACAAAGCATTTCCATCAATGGCCTAGTTTCCAGAAGGAAATGTAGATACAATTAAATGTTCTTATAACCTGTCACCCATTGACAGATACTTGAGGCAGGGAGAGTGTACTGTTCCTCCAGGAAGCTCCAGACTTACCTTAATGTTAATGTCTTGCTAGAAGGAAAAACAATCTTAACTTGACAATGACAAGGCCTCTGGTATCTCAGAGGTTCTCTTTAGCATATGAAAGCCTCCCTTTTCCTTACCTTCCCCAAACCCCTAGTATATAATCACCCCCCACCCCCACAACCCCAGTGCAGCAACTCTTTCTGCCTAGGGGTCCTGTTCCTGTGCTTTAATAAACCACCATTTTGAACCAAAGACATCTCAAGAATTCTTTCATTGGTTCTGGATTTTACCTCACCAAACCTCACCTATATTCCAAAACCCCATCACTGTTTGTGTCTAACCTTTTCTTATTTTTCTCCACATCTTGTCACCTCTTACTGGATCCAAGTTCTCCATCCTTGCATTACCAAATCATCCTCACTCTCCTGCTTTACTGGTAAAAAAGCCTTGAACTCAGCTCTCCAAAGAAGATTTAATATCTTCATGCAAACCCTGCTTGAAATATTAGGTAAATGTTACTTGCGGCAACTTTTGTTGCCTCTAGCATTCACCACCCTCCCACACCTTTCTCCACTTCATATGTCTTTTTTTAATTTACTTTGTTTTGTTTTGTTCCCCCACTGATTTTCAATCCCCTATTTTATTCCATACCCTCCAGCCTGCTATCTCAATATCCTTTATTTCCCCGCTGTCTATTCCACTATGAATTGAGAGAGGTATGGTATGACTTTGAAACCTGGCAGCACAAGTGATTTGGGGCTAAAATGCCAAAGTAAAAAATTCCAGGTACAACTGAAATTTGGTATTACAAATAGAAAATGATTGTTTCTTTCTGTAGTTGTGTGTAAATATGTATGCATATGAAATGCATTATACAAATTGTGTATGTGTGTGTATATATTCCATTACAGATTCACATACACCTAGCACACACACACACACACACACACACACACACACACACACACAGAATTTAAATGGAGGTACACAAAGGACTTTCACAGCTTCTAAGTGGCAGAAGTAGGCTAAAGAGCAATATGACAGCGCAAGAATTATTATGAACAAGTAGTTATTTTCTTAGAGTAGTCCTAATATTGATTTAGAGATTGCTTCTAAATTATCTTACAGTATACTAACTGAGAAAAACCATTCAGAGTAGTTGATATAGAAAATACTGAGCTACTATTTATGTTCTCATAATAGCTACATTTTAGCCTTGAATCAAAACAAAAATGAATTCTAACAGCACAAAGATAGAATTAATTAGAGTTAAGAATCCCAAAACATAGAGTGTTAATAGGTATTTGTTGTTAAATTAAATTTAATCTATAGTTTAACTGAATAAAGTAAAAATCAAAAATTATTCAGTATAAAGAAGTTTAGCACCTGGGTGGCTCAGTGGGTTGAAGCCTCTTTCTTCAGCTCAGGTCATGATCCCGGGGTCTTGGGATCAAGCCCTGCATCTGGGTCTTTGCTCAGCGAGGGGCCTGCTTCCCCCTCTCTCTCTGCCTGCTTCTCTGCCTACTTGTGATCTCTGTCTGTGAAATAAATAAATAAAATCTTAAAAAAAAAAGTTTAACTTCTATTTAGTGGATATATATATATTATGTTAATTGCTTATTAGTGTTATTTTTTTCCTATTAAGATATTGTGTTTTAAAAACTCTTACCTAGGGCACCTGTGTGGCTTGCTCCTTTAGGTGCCTACCTTTAGCTCAGGTCATGATCCTGAGGTCCTAGGATTGAGTCCCACCTCAGGTACCCTGCACAGCAGGGAGTCTGCTTCTCCCTCTCTCCCCTGCTCATGATCTTTCTCTTTCTCTCTCACTTTCTCTCCTTCTCCCTCTTTCAAATAAATAAACAAAATCTAAAAAAAAAATATAAAGACTCTTAGCTATAAAGAACAAACTGAAGGGTACCAGAGAGGCAGTGAGTGGGGGATAACTTAAAAAGGTGATGGGGATTAAGGAGGGCCCTTGTAATGAGCCCGTCATGTTGTATGGAAGTGTTGCATCATTCAATATTTTACATCAGAATCTAATACTACACTGAGCTAACTCACTGGAACTTGAATAAAAACTTTTTAAAAACAAAGTAAAAAAAATTATTATGTTTGGAAGAAAACATACATTTTTAATTAGGTTTCTCTGCTTTTAGAATGTAGCTTTATCAGGTCACATTTATTTATTTATTTATTTATTTATTTATTTGTTTGTTTGTTTGGCAGACAGAGACCACAAGTAGGCAGAGAGGCAGGCAGAGAGAGGAGGAAGCAGGCTCCCTGCTGAGCAGAGAGCCCCATGTGGGGCTCGATCCCCAGGACCCTGGGATCATGACCTAAGCCAAAGGCAGAGGCTTAACCCACTGAGCCACCCAGGCACCCCCACAATAATTTGTATTCTGACAGTAATAAACATCAGACTTGCCCACATTACTAGGCCAATTTGAAAAATCTCATGAAATATATCAAAATCTTATAAAGTTTGATAAAAACATGACTTCCAAAAATTGTAAATTTTTTGGTCTGAAATATAATCCAAATATGATTACCTGAGTGTTCACAAAGGTATTTATAGAGATTAAGTCAACCATCAGAACAAAGAGGTAGTGTTTAGAAGCCTCATTAATCCACTTATATTAAAATGAATAGCTAGTTATGTGGCTATATTTATACTTTGGTGAGATAGTTAATTTCAGTTAGAAAATTGAGATTATGCTGACTTTTTAAAAATACAAAGCAATGTTCTTGGTTTTTATATGCCCCAGTCCTAATGTGGACATAAACAGAGGGAGAACACTAGAAAATTACACAGAAAACCAAACCTTAGATAGATTTTATAATGTAAAGGCAATGCCACATAGTAATTAAGAGTTTAGTTTGGAGAGTCAACTGCTTGTCTTCGATTCTACCTTGCTTTTTTTTTTTTTTTTAAAGAATTTATTTACTCATTTGACAGAGAGAGATAGATCACAAGTAGGCAGAGCAGCAGGTGGGGGCAAGGGGTGGGGGTGGAAGCAGGCTCCCTACAGAGCAGAGAGCCCCTTAAGATCTCCATCCCAGTACCCTGAGATCATGACCTGACCTGAAGGCAGAAGCTAAACTCACTGAGCCACTCAGGCACCCCTTCACCTTGCCTTTTTACAGGCAATATGATACTGGCCAAGCTACAAACTCTCTAATTTTCATTTTCCTCATTTGTAAAACAAAAATGATAATGGCAATCATTACATAAATGTTTATATGAGTGAGACAATTCACATAAATGCTTGGGACAGACTTAAGCAATAGTAAATGTGCTTAATACAGATGAAGTTCTAAAGTCCAAAGAGCCCTGGTGACGGTATTGAGGAGGGCAGGTATTGCATGGAGCACTGGGTATGTTGCATAAACAATGAATCTTGGAACACTGAAAAAATAAAATAAAATAAAATTACAAAAAAACTAAAAAATATAAAGTCCAAAGAGTGTAAAATTTGCTTGTATCAAAAATATTAATTTAAATATAGAAGCATGTCTGATGATTTCAACCTTAGCATCCTTTTCACTTTACTATAAA
Source organism: Mustela erminea (assembly GCF_009829155.1). Lineage (NCBI taxonomy): Eukaryota > Metazoa > Chordata > Mammalia > Carnivora > Mustelidae > Mustela > Mustela erminea. Next base: position 187,409,781 of record NC_045614.1, read on the forward strand.
AGATATGATAGTCATCTTTTGAACAACCTCTCCATACATACACAGATAGACATCACACATATACATAGATTTCAAGTGTGTGTAAAACTGGATAATATACACATGTAAAACTGGATAATATGTACATATAAACAAGGAAAATAATGTAAGCATACCTATGAGTATATTGAAATATTTATATAGAAATTTTAAAAGAATATAAATATTAGATTGTGTACAAATATGTACATAAATACAGTACAAAAGATATGAATGACTTATCCAAAGAATTTCATGAAGATACTGTTTTCAGAAAACCTTGGTTTTATTTTTAAATTATCTTTTTAATTTGGGACAAAATATTTTAACTTTCCAGATTTAAGCCTAATCTGCAGTATGAGAGAATCTGAAATAGGTAAAATCTGTGGTCAATTTCAATTCTGTCAAAACTGATGACTTTCTAAAAAGCATTCTATATGCATGTATATATGTACATATGTATATGTATGCATATATGTATTAGTACATATGCACTCACACATAAATCTGCACATAAGCAAAGTTATATACGTACACTAGTTTCTGAAATTTATAAAAATCCAATATTTTTGAAACACATACTATTATATTAAGAAATTTAACACTCTTCCTCAATAGCTGCTGTAACAGACAAATAAGATCAGTGAGGATATAGAATATCTACCACTCTATCAACCAACCTCACCTTACTGATATTAATGGAACACTGCCCCTAAATATTTGGAACATTAATCAAGACAGAAAAGATAGACTATATGCTTAGGCATAAGATAATTTTTAATGTATTTCAAAAGATTGAAAAGTAATGTCGATTAAACTGTGGGATAAGAGAACTATTATACATCCTTTTAAAATTTTACCACATATTCCTAGAGATGGATCATTTTTTGTAATTGTGAGTATAAAGTGGAGTGGTAGACTAAACCAGTCAGTCAAAATATCATAAAATATTCATCAAAATATTGAACTACCCAAATTATTCAAGTGAACAAGTGGTTTTATTTTTTTACCTAGATAATTTTCTATTTTATTTAGTTTCCACAAACCTAAACATTGAAAAGTTTTGAGTAATAATAAGCATACATTTAAATCATTGTAATCTGAGGAAAGTATTTAAATATTTTTATAATAAAGAACTATATAGTTTTATTAAGTTTAAGCCTAAGACTAGTAGCCCTGGAGATTATTTTCACTTTCAACTTAATGCTCAACAAATGTACTTTATGGTACCTCTTGGAACATACTTATTCTAGCTATAAATTATAAAAATTTCAACTGTCTATTAACCATACTGTCGTGGGTTATGTTTCTAGTCTATAGCAACTAATTTTTGGAACAATCTTCCTTCTTGATGGTTACCACTAAGGAAGTCACAGATTAAACAGATTAAAATTGGGGGGAGATCGTTTTGACATGCTGGAAAAAATTTTTTGAATATAAATGGCAAATATTTCATTAAAATCTGTTAATTTAGGACACCTGGATGGCTCAGTAAGTTAAGCCTGTGCATTCAGCTCAAGTCATAATCCCAGGGTCCTGGGATCGAGTCCTACAAGGGCTCCCTGCTAAGCAAGGAGTCTCCTTCTCCCCCTCCTTCCCACTAGTGCTCTCTCTCATTATCTCTGTCTCTCTCAAATAAATAAACAAAAATTGTTTTAATCTGTTGATTTTTCCAGGGAAAAACATTTTCCACTGGAGAATTTTTCAGAATTACATTCATTTGTTTACATTCAATAATTCTTTCCCAGTCTTCAATAATTTTATAGCTGATGTCATTTAAATAAAAAATAAACTTAACTAAAATTCTAATGAAGCTATGAAATTACCTAATCATTATATTTAATTGTTAATTATTTCTGTTTATTTATTGTGCTATTCTGCTGTTTTATACAGTAAAATTCAACCATGATTTTAATTTATTTTTTGCTGAGGACATTTTGTGTTGTTTTCTTTCTCTGTGTCATTTATATTCGTCAGGAATTGATCACCTTGGACCTTGCCCAGGTGAGTGCATTGCTTCATTATTTTCCTATATGAAAATCTGATCCTTTAATAGGAATTTTATTTTTTTTAAAGATTTTATTTATTTATTTGACAGGCAGAGATCACAAGTAGGCAGAGAGGCAGGCAGTGGGGGGCGGAGGGGTGGGAAACAGAGTCCCTGCTAGGCAGAGAGCCCTTGTAGGACTCGATCCCAGGACCCTGGGATCATGATGGGCGTCAAAGGCAGAGGCTTTAACTGACTGAGCCACCCAGGTGCCCCAGATCTCTTCCTTGAAAGACAAAAAACAACTTTTGTTCAATTACATCATGGAAGTACATCAGAAGTGAGTTTTTGTCACACACCGTTTTTCCTCAAGAATTTGAGTATGTGTGTTTATGTATAATTTATTTATTTATCTTCATATAGTTTTATTATAGTTTAAGAAGGTGTCTTTAGGGGTAGTATGAAAGAATACATGAAAACACATGAAAATTCAGATGGCAGCCTCAGATATTAGATGTGAACAATGTCCTCAGCTTTGAAACAAGTCTATGGCTCTTACTGTGTGTAATTTGAAACAAATATTATTTGTTTGCATGTGCATATCATTCTGTAGGCAGAACAGGAAAAAAGAAATAAGTGAAGAGTCTTAAAATTTTGTATACAGTTTTTAATTGAAATATGTAATTTCATATTTCAGTCTAAATGATTATTTACTGTTCTGTACATTAAGGTAATTAAAATTAATACATGTGTTTCTTTTAACTGGGAAAAATAAAGTGTACTATTTAGAAAACAAAGGCAAAATTTGGGGATATTTTTCTTTTCCAAAATTCCACTATATAATAAGTTTTTATATATTTGCACATATTTTTCTATTTTTATATACTGCATATTTATATATATATTTGAAAGTTTTGTATAAATCATATAATACAGAATTGAAATTAGAGAATATTCATTATATCTTCTTATAATTCAAATGTAGTTGATGTACAATGCTATATTAATTGTAGGTGTATAACATAATGATTCAACAATTCTGTACATTACTCAATGCTCACTCTATAAGTGTAATATATGTTGTATTAATTATGCAGGTATAGGGAAGGACCTGACTTAAATATCATATCCTCTTTGGTCACTTAAATGAGTAAAAAAGATAATATTCCTCCTTCATTTTCATAAAATAAGCAATGATACATACTACTTAATCCAAACTTACACAATTTAGGTGACACCACAAGAGAATTCTACTCAAAAATAGTGATTTTTATATAAATAATTGTGCTTTCCCCTCTATAAATAATGTTCTTAGGTAATAGAAATACATCTCATGATATGCTGTAAATCATCTCTATTATCTTCATAGTTTTGAGCTAAAATAAAAGGGAAACACATAATCACCTTTGGTTACTAAAATGGCAGCAATTATGTTTCCATATCAGAAATGTATGCATGTACAGAAAGCTTATTTAAGAAGAGTTAAAATCCTAAAATAATGTTTAGATGAGATTACAAAAAGATAAAAGAGGTCAACTAATATTGTTTATTTATACGTGTTAAGTGACATAGGGCATTTTCTATGGGTTATCTTTGTGCTATAGCTGTGCATTTAAATTTCAACTCCATAGACAGATACTGAGAACATTAATGGCTCCATTATATCCGTTTTTATATTCACTACCACATCCATTTTGAGGTTTCTAATTACAGCACAATTATTTGGCTAAATCTTTTACATAGGAACACTCCAGAGAATAGTGTCTTATTGACCTGGTTGCCACAGCTGGTTTATACTTTTCTAGTGTGCATTCTTTAAGAAGGGGAAAGAAAATAACCAGTGAAGAAAGGACACCTAAAGAATAAAGAATAGAGTAGAGATGTGGAAAATATTCAGCTCACATTTTATCTTGTCCCAAAGCACTGGAGGTTATCAAATTCACTGTTTTATTAGCAAGCTGTGTTTTACAAGTAGCATGTTCCAGAAGGCATTAGCTGAGCTCATTTACTTGAAACTGTTTTGTATAGATCGCCAATATATAAAGGAAACTAGGGCTAAAATTAGAAACATATACTGCTGATAATCGCTGAGTAATTAAGTCAAAACAAAGGTAAACATTGAGGCACTTGAATAATTGAGAAGTAACATTTTGATATAAAATACTGACCTGAACAATGGCTGCCAGCGGGAGACTGAAAAAAAAAATTAAAATTTAGCAGAATTGAACAGAGGACTCGAAAGATGGTCTTGAATATTCAGAACTATTGTTTTAGCAATTCCTGGCCACTGGTTTTACCAATATGTCAGCTATTTTTAAGATTTTTTTTGTTGTTGATTTCCACAGAAAGAAGTCATCTCATCCTTGTCTTTTAATATTCCAGGGCTTTTAAAAAATTAGGATATATTTACATACAATAACTTCTACATACAGTAAATTCAGTTCTGTGAGGTGTATTAAATGCATGGTGTCAAATAAATAAAATCAACGTAAATTTACATTACTCCTCCCCCAAATTTGCCCCATCTCCCTTTGCAGTCAGTGGATATAAAGACTTCACAACAACCCAGGAAAAACCACCGTAATCACTGTGCTCTAATTTGTCTCAGTGGAATGTTTGCTATGTTAAAACTAGGGGATGGATAATTAAATTGTCTCCAAACTATTGTTCCAGACTTTTTCTGTTTAATCATACTTTTTATACTCATTTTCTTCAACTTCTTTATCAGTTTGTGGGACTAATGTGTGCTATGTGTCATATATTTTTAAAAGATTAGCGAGAGGAAATAATTTTAAAATATTTCAAAGCAAAGTGTTCTATGACATAATGGGATTTTGCATTTTAATATTATTAGAGATACATAATATACTCACATATATATGAAACACATATGCTTTGAATTGACTTAACTGTAAAAATCAAATTATTGCTCATTGAAATCCTATGAATTAATAAATTCTGTAAATAATATTGAGTTTAACATTTGTCTATGCTTCGACTTAGGAGTTATGTGTATTTCCCACTTCCATATAGGTCTGTGAATCAGAATAATAAACACGACCAAGGAATGATGCACTTGTATTGACAGAATAAATATGAATGTTCTCTGGTTGTAACTGTGATAATTGTTTTTACCTGCTAGAATCTATCATAAATAGATAAAGTTTCCTTTACTGGCTTACTGGAACTTACAAGTATACTACCACTAAAACTTGGAAGATTTCACTCAGTCCTAACCATTCTAAGTGCTTTCCATGTATTATCTCATTCAATCATCAGCACAATTCTTTATAATAAGAACTATTCTTATGCCAATTTTATAAATTAGAATCTGGGACAGAGAATATTTACATAACTTGGCCAGGGCATGTAGTTAATAAATAGTACAGCTTAATTCAAATGCAGATTGATTCTGGAGCCCACGCTTTTCACTGCTTCTCTTGAGACGCTCCTCTGGAAATTTGAAAATGCTTTAAAATTTACTTCAATAATTAAGTTAAAAGTTTCTACATTGTGGGGCACCTGCGTGGCTCAGTCAGTTAAGCATCCAACTCTTGGTTTCAGCTCAGGTGGAGATGTTGAAGATCATGAGATTGAGCCCCGCATCAGGCTCACTGGTCAGCAAAGAGTCTGCTTGAGATTCTCTCTCTCCCACTCCATCTGCCCCTCCCCCTGCTCATGCTCCCTCTCTCTTTTTCTAAAATAAATAAATAAATATTTTTAAAAAGAGTTTCTACAATGGGGTGCCTGGATGGCTCAGTGGGTTAAGCCTCTACCTTCAGCTCAGGTCATGATCTCAGGGTCCTGGGATTGAGCCCCACATCGGGCTTTCTGCTTAGTGGGGAGCCTGCTTCCCCCTCTCTCTCTGCCTGCTTGTGATCTCTCTCTCCCTGTCAAAAAAATAAATAAAATCTTTTAAAAAAAGAGTTTCTACATTGTTAATGCTTTATTTCTGCTTACCTCTAGTGCACTCACCATTTTTTAATATCATAGAATATATTGATTTTCTACCATTCTATATACATTGCCTCTAGCATTTACATGACTTGTTTAAAACAAACACAACTACAGAAAATAAGCTTGCATAGGATGGAACTTAAAGCACAAACCATTAGTGGGGTTGACTTACATATTACCCATTGATAATTGTTAATTATAGTTGAATAAATAGAATTTTGATATCATTGTCAAATAAAAGCACTTTAAATACTATGTTTATTTTACAATAGTCAATACTCTTTAATTGATTATCAATATTTCTATAGAACAAAGATGACCTGTCTCATATCAGTATTTGTTTTATCTACACTTAACAAATTATTTTTATGCAAATAAAGTCATTTTTCAGACAATCTTTGAGGAGATTAATCAATGGCAATGACAAATATGTCCAATAGTGAATTCATCAAAAATTGCTTCCAGGGGCACCTAGGTTACTCAGGGTCAAAGCCTCTGTCTCTGGCTTGGGTCATCATCCCAGGGTCCTGGGATCAAGCCCCACATTGGGCTCTCTGCTCAGCAGGGAGCCTGCTTCCCCCTCTCTCTCTCTGCCTACTTATGATCTCTGTCTGTCAAATAAATAAATTAAATATTTCAAAAAAGAATACTTCCAGGTTTGCAAATGGCATTTCAATGTTAAGAAAATTTTTAAAGTTACAATTATGAAAACTTTGAAAAAAATCTTGAGTGAAAAATATTGGAGATCATATATTCATTTTAACACTAAACTATGAATGTAGCAAAATGTTATTTTCCAAATTCACAAAATAAAATTACAACACTCATTTCATTCATTGGATAGATTGTTATTGAGTATCAATTCTGTATAATTATGTGATTCTGAATATATTATTATCCACTTCATAACAGTGAATAAGACAAAACTTTTTATGATGGAATTATGAAATTACTGTTGCTAATAATAATTATTCTTTAATTATTTGAGGAATGAGACCAATGAAGATAATAGGACACTTAGATTATCTCATTTGACAAAATCATCAGATGGTGCAATGTCATTAAGCCATACATGATAACTACTTTAAAATACTGTAGTAGTTGAGGAGGAGTAGCATATGACACCCCAAAATATATGGCTTTGGTATATTGATTAGTTTGAATTAAGTTTACTTGAGAAACAGCCAATGTAAGAAGGATACTCTGAGCACCATCTGTCCTCTTGAAAGCAGGAAATCAATCTCCCATGAAAATATCCTACCTATACCAGGAGGGTAGAAGGCGTCCTTATTGCCAGAGATAGGAAATTAATACTGAGTGCTGTATAAACAAATCTTCCTCACAAATTTACTAACTCAAACCCAAACTCCTTTGTCCTAGCAATATCTACATACTTGTTTCTTAATCTAAATGGTATAAAAGCTTCCTGCTTTAGTCACTTAGAGCTTTTGTGGCTCTTGTACACACAAAATAAAAATTGTTTATCTCCTATCAATCTGCCTTGTGTCAGTTTAATTATTAGAACAGCCAAAGAACCTAGAATAGAAGAAGGGAAAAGTTGTCTTCCTTTACATAGTGCATTGTCCTTATCCATGTCCCATCTTCAATATGTTTCCAACTTCTTCCACGAAAATGTGGTATTCATTGGTCTAAACTCTGAAGTTTTTGTTCTCTACTTTCCTCAGTCTGAACAAATATGAACTATTAAACACATATATATCTGTTAAGAGAGTCTAACACTGTTGCAGCAATAGATAAGCAAGCAAATAGAACATCACAGTGCTGGTATGTTTGCATACACTGAGATATGGTATAGGACAAAGATAACACTGCGTCCAAATGGATAAAATAGATATTTTTAAAGATATGGTGCTGGAGGGGCGCCTGGGTGGCTCAGTGGGTTAAAGCCTCTGCCTTTGGCTCAGGTCATGATCCCAGGGTCCTGGGATCGAGCCCCACATGGGGCTCTCTGCTCAGCAGGGAGCCTTCTTCCCTTCCTGTCTCTCTGCCTGCTTTTCTGCCTACTTGTGATCTCTGTCTGTCAAATTAAAAAATAAATAAAATCTTAAAAAAATATATAAAATATATGTTATATATTATATAGATATAATATATATAAATAAAAATAATAAAATAAAATAAATAAAAATAAATATAAATATATATATATATGGAAAAGAATGTATCCATATGGAAATTAAATGGATTGCATTTACCTCAAACAACCTGAGAAAATTATAGTATTTTATAAGATTATATAAAATCATATTTTAACAATCTCAGAGTAGTGTGGGTATGTATATATATGCATATATATTTTTAAAGACTTTTTTGTTTGTTTGTTTGTTTGTTTGTTTATTTAGAGAGTGTGTGAGTCAGGGAAGGAGCTTGATCTTACGATCCTGAGCCAAAATCAAGTGTAGGTCACTCAACTAATGGAGCCGCCCACGTGTTCCTACAAATACATTTTAAGCAAGAAAGGAAAATGCACCCAAATAACTCAGCCCCTCAAAAAAGACAGCTAATGCCTCAAAGCACTTCAGGCAACCTCAATCTAGTCATTTTATGGTTGAAATCTCTGAACAGGCACTTCAGTGGCTTCATAGAACAAAGAATACAGAACCTTACAGAATTGGTCCAGAAAAGTAACTGAACAACAATGAAGAACAATAATACCAAACTTGAGAGGAAGAGGATCTAACAAGTTGTATGGGTTTAGTTAAAGGATAAAAGTAGTGCATTTAAATAACTAGGTATCAAGTAAATAAACAACTGAAAATGCATGTCTTTGCCTTATAACTCACCATCCTGATTCTCTGCCATTGGTTTTCACAGTTCCATTTCTCCTTCAACTGTCACATACTTGGGGAAGACAAACATTGTATGGCTTTGCATTCAATAGTACTTTTTCAGTCCACATATAATTTAATTTTAATTAAATAGTGATTGTTGATTTTCAAGTTAAAAATCTGCTTAAGATCCAATCAATGAAGATTTAATTTCACCTCTAACAAGTACTCTTGCTATGAACTGTGACAATGTAAAAGTAACAATGTGGTAGACAAGAGAAAGAAGTTGAAAGGTCCACCATGATCATGATCAAAGTGGTATCTATCTTGGTTTACCTGGGATTGTACTGGTTTATTCCTGTTGCCTCAATGTCTCACAGTTTACCACTTGCTGGGATTTTTTACTTTCAATGATGCAGTTTTACTAATTATTTTATTATAGTAAACATTACAGGTTTGGTAGACTTCTCCTATGTGGTCAGCTCAGTGATGCAATGAAGTGCACTCAGACACCAATAGTTGGGATGATGAACCCTTTTGAATCCTGGGTGCTAGTGAGAGGAATATTCAATATTGTGACCCCAGTAGGGCATGTGGCTCATCAGGCCTATAATCTAAGAGAAGTTATAAGTTAGATCTATGTGAAATATACTGGGGGATAAGAAGCTAAACAGCTCTGCCTTACAACATACAGGAAGTAATATGAGCTCCTTTGTTATGATAGTTTGTTTCTTTGTTTTATGGATTGATTCTTTAATTATTTAATAATTCTATTCTTTGGTGACAGTCTTTAGTTCTTCAGTAAAATCTTTAGAAGAAATGAGAATTTTCTACCAGTAAAGTTTATACTTAACAAAAAATCAAGAACTACATTTCCTTTTCCCAAAATGGCAAAAATAAACGTAATTTGCACAAACTATTGACACTGGCCTTTGACAATTAGATCTCTGTTGATACCTAAAATCACAAACTGCATGATGCAATCTGCTAAAGAAATGTAGTACTTCTTAAAAGTTAATAACTATTTAGGAAGATGTTTCCTGAAGACCAAAATATGACACATGCTTCTGTAAAACTGTATTACATATTATTTGTGAAATGTGACTTTTTTCTATGAACAAAAAGACTGTATTTCTAAACTAATGTAACCCATTTCTAGACTTTTCTCCAAATTTGGCACATACATAAAGTGAAGTGAAGATTTGAATTTTTCAGTTTCATAAGTTGGTTATATTGTAGTAGTTTTCTATTTTGTGCTTCAAATAGAAACTCAGTTACATGAATTCCACTAATAGACTTTTTTTTAAAAATTCAATTCATGACATCAATGTCTAGATTTTGGCAGTTCATTCTGTTGCAGGTGAAACATCTGTTACTCCAATGAATGCTTTATCAACTAAGTTTTGAGGAAAAAATTATTTGTTTTTGTGCTGTTACTGTGACTATGAATTTGGATGGCACACAGCATTGTTGTAAAGCACAATGGTCCTACTAAATTTAGAAAACTATGAAGCAGAAATGTATTTAGACTTGGCTGTGGTACATACATTATTCATAATTGTATCTGAATGGGTTGAGATATTCTGTTAATCCAAGATAAGCAGCTGACAGATTTCATAAAAATTAAGATATATATCTTCATATACATGCATATGTAGATATGTATTCAATGGAATTAAATTACAAATCATTTGTAGAAATGCTTATTTTTAAGTAAAACACTTTATTGGATGTCCACCATCAATCAGATTTTTAAAATATTTTTCACTTTAAAAACTAATACAGTTCAAATTAAGTGTTCAAAAATGACTTTGATATTTTTTGTAACTGTTCTATAAACATCATTGTATTTTTTCAAAATTTGATAGTTTTCAAAATGTTCCATAAATCCATAAATGAAGCACCAATAATTTTTAATTTTTAAAGTTCTCAGTAAACTGTAGTTATTGAAAACATACATTAAATATAGGATAGTATATTTTTCCCAACAAAATCAGAGGGAAGAAAATGAAAGAAAATTTAAATAATGCTCAAGATTTGATTTTCATATTCTGTAATATTATCCCAAAGGTCTAGACTTCTGAGAATGATCAGTTGAAGATAATCCTAGAATGAGAGCAGAATTAAGTTGAGAAGAGCTACAATTTTTCAAAATCTAAATTTGGCTAAATATTTTGGAATAATAACATTTTGTCTTATGAAGTATTTTTCAAAGAAAGATATTTGGAACGGAGAAAAAAGTATGGTGAAAATATTGAGACTAAAATATGCATATATTTTAATACAGAAACAGAAGTCAAATTGAAGATACTCTCCTATACGACTTCCATGTGGCAAAATTTCCTAAATTTAACAAGTACCTCAGGTCTTATGAGAAATAACTTTCTCAATTACAATACTACAGTCTGCAGAGAATCACTTGAAGTTGTCAAAATTTAAGATAAAACATAGGGCGCCTGGGTGGCTCAGTTGGTTAAGCATCTGCCTTCAGCGTAGGTCATGATCTCAGGGTTTTGGGATTGAGCCTGGCAATGGGCTCCCTGATCAGCAGAGAGTCTGCTTCTTTCTCTCCCTCTGCCCCTCACCCCAACTCATGCTCTCTCCCTCTCACTTTACTCTCTTTTTCAAATAAATAAGTAAAAATCTTTTGAAAAATATAAAATATAACCACTGTTTACTCTTACTATGTCTTTTGTTTACATTTACAAAGATACTACCATCATTTCCAATATCAGGGAAGAAAGAGGGGCCATGTTGAGACCCCTAGACATAAAAAAAATCAGAGATTACTAAAAATGACTCTACGAACAAAATTTGGTAAAATATATTAAATAAATATTCTTTGTAAAACACAACACTTAACCTAGCAAATATCACTCAAGATGAAGTAGATAATCTGAATAGTATTAGATGAATTAAATAAATTAAAGCAATAATTAAACCTTCTCAGATAAAGAACTTGAGGGGCACCTGGGTGGCTCAGTGGGTTAAAGCCTCTGCCTTCGGCTCAGGTCATGATCCCAGGGTCCTGGGATGGAACCCCACATTGGGCTCTCTGCTCAGCAGGGAACCTGCTTCCCTCTCTCTCTCTGCCTGCCTCTCTGCCTACTTGTGATCTCTGTCTGTCAAATAAATAAATCTTTAAAAAAAAAAAAAAAGAAAGAAAAAGAACTTGAAGCCCATTTGCTTTACCAGGTAATGTTACCCAACAATTAAGGAAAAAATAATACAAATACCTCACAAACTCTGGAATTTAAAGAGAAATAGTTATGACACCTCTTATCAAACCAGAATCATTCTGATACCACAACAAAAGACCTTACCAGAAAGGAGACCAACCAGCATATTCTCCTATAATTTATCAGCATATGGAATCCAGCAATATATAAATGTATATAATGAATAAATGATAAATATATAATACAATTTATAAATACATGAAAATAATAATACATAACAACCAAATGGCATTTATCCGGAAAACACAAGAAAGTTTTCAAATGAATCAATGTGATCTTCTCGTTAACGCCATAGAGAAGGAAAGCCATGTGATCATATTAATTGATATAGTAAAAGCATTTAACAAACTTTAATGTGTATTACTTATGAAAAAATTATTATCACATTGGGAATAAAAAAGGATGTCCTTAAATGATTAAGGGCAGCTACAAAAAGGCCATTGATAACATTACATTTATTAGTGAAAGATTTAATGCTTTCCAGTAAGTCTGCGAACAGAGTAAGAATAGCAACTCTCACCAATTTTTTTTTCTGGTTGTACTGGAAATCATAGCCAGTGCAATAATAAGAATAATGGTGATGAAAGAAAAATGCAGATTGGAAAGGAAAAAAAAATAGATGTGTCCCTATTTACAGATGAACTGATTATCTTTGTAGATGATTCCAAAGAATATATAAATAAATATCCAAACCTAAGTAGTGATGTTACCAATATCATAAGATATAAATTTGAAACATAACAGTCAATCATATTTTTATATAACAATGAACAGTTAAAAACTAAAATTAAAAAAATATATATTGTCAGGGTGCCTAGGTGGCTCAGGGGTTAAGTGTCTGCCTTCGGCTCAGGTCATGATCCCAAGGTTCTGGGATAGAGCCCCACATTGGGCTCTTGCTGAGTGGGAAGCCTGCTTTACCTCTCCAACTCCCCCTGCTTGTGTTCCTGCTCTCACTGTCTCTCTCTGTCAAGTAAATAAATATAATTTTTTTTTAAATTGTCATAGCTCCATAAAATGAAATACAAAGACATAAAAAAAAAACCTGCCAGATCAGTGTGCAAAATTAAAAATCATGGATACAAGAAATCAGAGAAGACCTAAATAATTGGGGAGACATTCTATGCTCATGTACTGGAAAAGTTAACATACTTAAGATGACAATTCTTTCCAAGTTGATCTGTAATTGAGAATAATAATAATTGAAATTGAAGCAGTAATTTTTTAGAGATGAAAATCTGATTCTGAAGTTTATAATTAAGTAAAATGGCCAAAATCAATTTTGAAAAAGAAGAACATAGTTAAAGGACTCACACTATTCGACTCTAAGACTTACTATAAGGTTGTGACCATGTAAACTATAGTACTGACAAAAGAAAGATACATAGAGCATGTATTAATGGAACAAGATTTAATGTCCAGGAATTGGGCTATATGTGGTCATTTGATTTTTGACCAAAGCTCAAAAACAATTCAATGGAGAAACAAGTCTTCCTTGCTTTTTTATTTTCTTTTACCAAGGCTATTTTTAAAATTTATTTCAGCTTTATTGAGGTTTAATTGCTATGTAAAATTGTAAGGTATGTCAAGTGCACATCATGGTACTTTGATATATGTGAACATTGGGAAAGCATGCCTCCCACATTTATCATCTTATATATTTCCCTCTCTTCCTTACTCTCTTCCTTCCTTTCTCCCTCCCTCCCTTCCTCACTTCCTTCTTTCCTTCCTGGTAAGAACATTAAAATTCTACTCAGTAAATTTCAGGATGGACTACAGTGTTCTCAACTATTCTCACCATGTTCTGCCTTAGACCCTCAGACCTCATTCATCTTTGAGCTGCAAGTTTGTACCCTTATCACCAACCTCCTTCAACTTCCCCCACCCCCAGCCCTTGAGCAAACACTATTTTACTCTGTTGTTTCTGAATTTAACTTTTATTTATCTATCTATCTATTTATTTATTTATTTATTATTTATTTATTTATTATTTTTTTTAAGAATCCACATACTGGTGATACCTGGCAATATTTTCTTCTTTCCGTGGGAGCTTTTCAACAAATGAAAACTGAGACTTCACATGCAAGAAAACAAAGGTGTACTTTATACCACACTTTGTATAATAGTAACAAAAAAATGGGTAATGGATTAATTTTTCAAAAGTAAACCTATAGGGACGCCTGGGTGGCTCAGTGGGTTAAAGCCTCTGCCTTTGGCTCAGGTCATGATTCCAAGATCCTGGGGTCCAGCCCCAGTCAGGCTCTCTGCTCAGCAGGGAGCCTGCTTCCCTCCTCTCTCTCTGCCTGCCTCTCTGCCTACTTGTGATCTCTGTCTGTCAAATAAATAAATAAATCTATCTTTTTTTTAAAAAAGCAGTTATATTTTTAAAAAATAATAAATAAATAAACAAATACCTAATCACATTAAAAAAAAAAAAAAAGTAAACCTATAAAAATACTAGAAGAAACCAGATCAGAAAACCTCTGTGACCTTGGGTTTGGCAAAAAGGTCTCAGATGTGGTTAAAAAATACAGTCCATGAAAGAAATTTTTCTTTGGCATGCCTGTGCTTACTTCCTCAGGCCCTGCATTTTCTGATTCAATTTTAGGAAATGAAAATTTGTGTAACTGAGAAACTGCAAACACTTTTAAAAAGTAGTTTGGGAACAACAGGAATACTGGAAAAATGGAAAGATATATTATGTGCAAGAAGTGAAGTGCAAGAAGGAAACACTAAAATTATACAGAAGAACTGTATTAGAAACTTTACAAAGATCAAAAAATTAAATATCCTGCTCTATATCTTACAACCATTGTTTTTATGACATGTATAAATGTCTCTATTTCATCTTCAGACATTCTGAACTTCATAAACTTAATGTTTTCTTCTGGAATGCAATCTTTCAATTCTGAAAGCCTTATATTCTTATTGTTTATCATCTGTCATTTTTTACAAATGGTGTAATAAACTCCAAAATACAAAATACATGTGTGTCTCTGTTATGGATGAAATTAAATCACACAATGATCTCCAATTTTTCTTCTTTGAACAAAAGATAAATCAGTATATCAATAACTCTAGTAAACTTCTTATCCTCAAAATTATATGCCTGAAAGATTGGGTAATATACTTTAAAAAGTATGTTATCGTTTCTTATTGCTCTTTTGTTTTTTGTTTGTTCATTGTTTGTTCTAAAATTGCAGACATACAATGTGAGATATTGATGAGGGAGGCATATATATAAAAAATAGCATTTTGCCTATCTTCCCTTACTCAATCTTGTTTTATCGGCAGGCAAGATAGTAAAGTTGAAGGGCTTTTATACCATCTTAGCATTTCAGGTTTGTTTATTTGCTGTTTTCACTAGCAGAGCAGTGCTGAATTATCATTTATTTTCATTACAGTTTTATGGTTTGATTCTTATCATGAATTTCTATTTTTTTAAATAATATACCAGTTATTGGATACTCATAGAAATATGCATAACAGATAGTAGAAGAAATGTTTTATAAATCTCAATCCTACATTTAATAAAATGAAACTATACCCTCTTACATTTAGTTTATATAATTCAAAGCTATTTTGTTCAAAAGTGTTTGGACAAATACTGGTGTCTTTAAAAAGAGTATAATTTCATTAAAATTGAGAAGAAATTAAGCTGAAGCATTTTAAAGTATTCACCAAAATTGAATTTCCATAATTCTGAATAAGAATATATCGAAATCATATTTTTCTAAACTAAAACAGCTTTTCTACTAATGCTAATTGGATTGTATCTTTGGCTTACTATCTTGTTATTGCAACATATTTAATTATAAAAGAACATTAACAGCATTACAGTTGTATAAAACATAAAGATATGCTAATTTAAATTTGCTATATCTGCTCCCAATGATGATCAGAAAGACATCAAATTAAAGATTCCAAAGGCATAGTGTAGATTTTAAAACATGTTATCCATATTATCCCCTCATCATGCAGTTTTATAGATATCCTGAAATTTTAAATATAAAGAAAGAGATTGGTACTCGTATGGGATTTTTCTGATCGTTCCTTCTCCTCAACAAACACACACAAACAGGCACACACACACACACATGCTATTTCATTGATACGTATATTGGTAGACTGTCACATATGGTGTGTTAATTAGTTAATTAATTTGGAGAACTGCCACAAATATTATGCATCCATGTTTACAATTTTTGAAATGTAGTTTATAAATCAGGTTTTAAAAATAAAAATTGGAATAAGCACAGGAAATCGGAATGCTAGACTAATACACAGGAACGAACATAAATAAAATATTATATACAAGATGGCTGATAATATTTTATAAGATATTCTCACATTAAAAAATATAAATAGCAGAATTTACCTAAAAGAATGCAAATTGTCAAAAGTACAATAAATGAGGTAAATTGTGAGAGTGAAATTATTCTGACAGCAGTTTATCTCTCTTTTTTTTTTTTTAGTTTCTATCTCTTTCTGTCGATTTTCTGCTCAATTATTTATGTCATATTTCTACTGTGAGTGAAATAATGTTCCTGCAGTGATGGTGGTTATCTGAAATAACAGGTAGATAAGATGTTTAGTGGTTGGCAAAACAGTGTTTCTGCTGAGATGGATCAAAATCTTTACCATGTTTTCTTTCCAAATATATAGAAATTATTTAGAAATAGTACCAGTATAATTGTATGTATAACAGAAATCATGCATAAAATAATCTGTTACTCTCTAGGGGTGCTGCTAAGGCTCACTACTGTTCACGTCACAAACTACAACATGAAGGTGTTTCACTCAGGATCCTTACAGGCTAAAAAAAACTCCACTCTATCTAGTTTGGGAAGAAAGATTTTTAAGAAAATATTAGGCAATTCAAGACTCTCCTTGAGGACAGAGATCATGCTTCACAGATATGCACCCAATGACATTGCCCAACCTTTTCTTCAAGTTGCCTAAAATCCACTGACACCAGAGCTCAGTGAAAAACTTCAGTCGCAGCTGTTCCTGTCTCCTTCAGATCTTGAGCAAGATACAACCATTTCTACTCCAGTAGATAGTCTTCCCACCATGAGTTTCCTGCTCGCAAGCTTCCTGCACTGCCCTAACCACTGTTACTGCCTAAAGGAACCCTCCCCCTGACCCAGTTTAAACTCCCCTACTAGCAGCCAGCACAGCCCTTCCAAACTGAACCCCTGCACTGCCCTATAAAAGCTCTGTAACCCTACTGCCCACCCAGGGCCCGGAATTTAGAGTTTGAGCTCGTCTGGGTTCACCAGGGTAAAATAAACCTGAGTTCTCCTTCTCACTGGTCTGATTTTTTTCCCCATAACACAGTAACAAAAAATGTTTCTCCCTTACACACTATAAAATTACTTGTAAATATGAAAAGAAAATATTTGGGTTTTTTAGGTCATTGAACATGACTTAAAACAATGTGCTCTAGTCACATTTTCTTCTATGCAGTAACATCCCCATATAATGAGCTATGAAGGATACCACGTCAATTTATGTAATTCAGTTTTCTTCATCACTGACTTCTCAAAAGTGGGGCAACACAAACCCTTCTTCATATTCTAATTTAGAACCAAGTTTCAGCTTTTATTTCTCTAAATTTCTAAGTGATATCCACATTTCCTCTCCTTCCATCCTAATTCTTTCTATTATTCTATATACAAATTTTAAAATGTAAAGTATGTAAAATAACTGCAAAAAGAGTCTGGGGGAAAAGAAAATTATTTAAGATTTATATATAAATGGGTGCACCTGGGTGGCTCAGTGGGTTAAGCCTCTGCCTTCAGCTCAGGTCATGATTTCAGGGTCCTGGGATCGAGCCCTGCATCCGGCTCTCTGCTCAGCGGAGAACCTGCTTCCCCCCACCCCCACGCCTGCCTCTCTGTCTACTTGTGATCTCTCTCTCTCACTCTGTCAAATAAATAAATAAAATCTTTTAAAAAGAAAGATTTATATATTAATATATGATACTGCAAGGGAAGTATATAAGTAGGTAATTCAATTCTTAGTTTTATAACTGATCACAAGACTGCAATTGGTATTTACGCCTTCTTCCTCTATATCTATATTCCTTCTGTTCACAAGCAGCTCTTTAGCTGATTGAAATTTGTTATTTGATGGGACGGACAATCCAAACCTTCATTCCTGAAGGAAGGAAGTTCACGCTGGTCCTTCCACAGGTGTTTACTTTGTCTTCCAAACACCTTCAATATTTAAGTATCCTCTCTCTTCCTTCATTATGTGGCATCGTATTTGCCTTTGTAAGAGGTATAATTACCCAGTTTAACACTGGAAATGTTCATTTTACCAGTTTAAACAGTGGCATCTGAACCCCAAAATAGGAGATAATATTTCAGCTTTTATTTCAGGGGAGCCAGTGCTGCATTCCCTGGCAACTCCTTTTGATACATTCCCACCCTCGAGGCAATCCAACCTGGAAGAAGGCAAACTCTTTCTGTAAAGGGGCAGATAGTGAGTAGTGTATGCTTGGGAGACCATATGGTGTCTTTTACAACTACTTGGTTCTACTGTTATCTCACAAATGCAGCCATAGACAACATATAAGCAAATAGGTTTGGCTGTGTCCCAATAAAATTTACAAAAACAGGTAGTGGACCTCGTTTGGCTCACAGGCAATAGATCCTTCTCGAAACTGTCTTAGTTTGAGTCTTGGAAATAGGAAATGAATAAATGTGGAAATGAAATATTAAACTTTATAGTAAAAATGCCACTTCCTATTCCACATTCTGAGTTCCCAAACCTGTGTATTTTGGCTCTAAGTGAGACATGAAAACGAATCTGTTTCCAATTCAAAACATATAACACAACCAGTAAGATAGAAATCCAGCTTTGCAAGCTAGCATCTGAGACCTAACTAGGTAACAGTTTTAAAAGGTCCTACTATTCTCGTGGGTGAGTTGGACAGTAATATCAAAAATGTTATTCGGTTCAGTTGCCTTAATTAATTAATTAATTACCTTAATCTTTTTGCTGTATATGATCAGAAGCAATGTTGTACAGTGAAATGGTGATACGGGTATTCACTAATCCCGCACAGTTTTATTGGCAAAGACATCTATTCAAAAACGTCAAACAAAACCGGAATATAATTTAAATGACATAAAATTGCCACTCCCCAATGGTTTAAGGATATTACAATATTCTTAACCTGCCCCCAAGTGGCTGGTTGGTTCCCCATGAAGATGATAACCTACAGGGCATGGGCATTGACCTTTCTGGCAGATCGGGCACTTTAGCATTGGCATAAGCAAGGTCAACTTCGGTGAAGGGAATTCCAATATCGATATTAGGTGTATTCCCCAAATCTGATGGCATGGCACATAGCCACACTTTTATTTTTGTACACTTTTGAGCACATGTTGGAAATCACTGAGCATTTGAGGCTAAACTGATGAATATGATTATTGAGAAGTATAGTTATTACCCTTTCCTTAATACAGTCTCTATAGTAAATAAGCAAATATCCTTTGAAAAAAGTATAAGAAAACATTATATAACACAATCTTAGGTTTTTATCACAGAGTCTTTTCTCAAAATTTCCCATCCTAACCTTTAAAATTTTCTATCCTAAGCAAAGGACCTTAGCTCTGTGATATGACAGCACAGGCTCAAGAATTATATAAGGATGCTTAATGTATATTTTAAGGCACAGTCAAGCCTATTTTCTGCAGATGTAATCTTTTTAAAATTATACACATCAAATAAGACTTTAATGGCATATGATATATTTTGGTCCTAAGGACTGTGACATATTTTTTGCTATGATTAAAGTGTGGGCCAGTCAGGGTGCTCAGATTGTACTCTATCTCTGTTGAATATTAATAATGAACACCCACCTTATCTCTAGTAGATAAGTGGAGCTAATTGGTTTCTTCCAGCCCAATATCCACTTACCAAACTGCAGTAAGTTTGTTAAAACTGACACAACAAAATAGCATGGACTGGATGGCTTAAGCAGCAGAATTTCTTCTTATAATTCTGGAGGTTAGATGTCCAAGATCAAGGTGACAGCAGGTTTGGTTTCTTCTGAGCCTTCTTTCTGTCTTGCATATGGCCATCTTCTCACTGCATACTTACCTGGTCATTCTTTGGTCTGTGTGTGTCTGTATTCTAATTTCCTCTTCTTAAAAGGACGCTAGTAGTATTGAAAGGGGCCCACCCACCTTTCTCATTTCACTTAAATTATCTTTCTAAAGGTCCCATCTCCAAATATAGTCACATTCTAAGGTCCTAGGGCCTGGGATTTTAACATACAGATTGGAGGAGGATACCATTCAGCCCATAACACCATCCCATTTGAAATCTGGTAATATATTCTAATGGCATCATCTTGAGAAGCTTAGATCACAGAAAAGAACCACTAACAATAATTTTTAGTATTGTTGGCACTCCCTCTCGGTGATGTACGATCTAGGTCAAGATGAAGGGAATGATATCCCACGTAGAGGGCCATTATTGAGAAAAGGATGAGCAGATGATATCTGGTAATTCTGCTTCAACATTCCTATCCCTCTAAATTCTGTTTACTGAAAGAAGAAAATGATGGCATCTCAGTTTCATTTATTACAAGTTGCTGTTAAATCCAGGTTCTAGTCAATGTCTCAGGAAATAATTAAAACTCATATTTTTTAAACTCATATTTTTTAGTCTAGACATTGCATACAGAATTTCTGATAATTTCATCTGGTATAAATTCAATCTCATCTCAAATATGTTCCTTTCTTTTTGTTCTAATATTATCAGTATCCATACTGATACATACATATTTCAGAATTTTAATTTATTTTAAAACAGCAATTCTTTGGCACATAGGGTTTCTTCTCAGGATCAAAACCTGGTATTTCATGTGAAGGAAATGCTGGAATCTAACTCTAGTTATAGTTAGGAACAGTGACTGGCATTGGTTGAGGAGCATGAGGAGAAATGATTATTCCTTGGCAAAACTCAAGGTTTTCTAATATGGCAGGGAAAAAAACCTTATGGGACAGGATGAAAGGCTGCTTATGATGGAAATAAAGCTCAGTGAAATTTAGATGTCAAGATGTTAATCCAGTCAATCTTTAAATTCTGATAAATATCCCTTTTCTAATTCTCAAGGTTCCCTTTTTTCTATGACAATATCCTGTTACATCACTGATACAGTGAGTAGGGGTTAAACTTATTTTTAATTTGATGTTTATTTGTGGTTTGCAGCTATTTTAACCCCATAACTGGAAGAAATGGTGGTTTCCTTTTAGCACAATCATAGAAAATATCTATTTCTCATAACATTTTCTTGTGTGAAATTAAAACTGACAAAAGGCTCATTCTGTAGGTTCTCCAATATATTTAGAAAAGCCAATTAGCCAGTTCTTTTATTCATCTTGAACTTTACAATATTTTTTGGCAAGAG
Source organism: Mustela erminea (assembly GCF_009829155.1). Lineage (NCBI taxonomy): Eukaryota > Metazoa > Chordata > Mammalia > Carnivora > Mustelidae > Mustela > Mustela erminea. The sequence goes on from NC_045614.1 coordinate 187,431,201, forward strand.
ACAATTATATCTCCCAAGAACTTGCTCTTAATTTGCAATTCATTACAGATGATTAAAGGAAATTATCTATTAATCATTTCTCCATTGTATGTCATGGGTTACTAGAGTCTCATACTTGAACACTAGAGGGATACTTGATGTTCTTTAAATTAACTAAAGCTAGTTAACCTATTCTCGATTCTCATTCTCTTAGAATGTGATAGTTGACATCCTGATAAATGTCAGTTTCTGTAATAAGCAGGGTTCTTAGAAGCAAACATCAAAAACTGCTCTTGCAAGTTTCTTTTTTTTTTTTTTTTTTTGCAAGTTTCTTCATAAAGTTTATTTATTCAGTGGTGTTTGCTGGTTCACAGGCTCTCCGGTGAACCAGAATCTGGCTTAAAGGAGTGATTCTAAGAAAAAAGAACAAACTACAATGGGACCACAGTCATAGCAGCTTTAGCTGTTGATTCTGGACAGCATGTACCAGAAAGACATCAACTGCTGCCTCCCAGAGTCAGATGAAGCTCCCACTGTCTCCTCAGCAACAATTAACACCCACACAATGCTTTCTTTCGCACATTGCTCTCTTCTAAGTGGAAGTCTGCAAGAATACATCTGACTGGCAGCACCTATATTATATTTGTTTATTTATAGTTAATGGCAATTCATCTTCTGATTTCTACACTAAAGAACTATTTACGAAATGGGAGATATTCCCCAGATGTGGGAGTGGTATGCAAGATATGCTGAGCTGACTCAGTGAAGTCCAACTGAAGATCGTATGACAAATTTTGTTCAACTCACTGTAGAAGATGATCTGGTTAAACCAGTCTCTCAGTGCTCAACCTCTCCTCAGCCCCTGCTGATCCTAGCTTAATCAATTTAAGATTTCTTAGTTTTAAATATTAATTAATTAAGATTTCTTAGTTTTAAAGATCTTTTCTTAGAGTTTGATTAATGTTTTGAGATGTATTAAGGTGTCAGTTAATTTTATTATGATCTTGAGATTCATTGGGTTTTCTGAATCTGAAATTTGGAGGTTTTTTCCTTAACAATTCTGAAAAGGTTTTAATATCCTTTCAGTAAACATTTTTCATTTTTTTTCCATTTTCTAAGACCTTTGGTAACTCTGATCAGATATGTTAAATTGACTTACTTTATCCTACATGCTGCTTTACCTCTCTTTCATAATTTTAATTTATTTTACTTTGACTACATTTTGTACAATTCAGTCCCATTCAAATTCTAGTTAAATGTTCTTTCGCTTCAAATGCATTTAATATGTTGTTTATTCAAAGCACAAAATCTTTAATTTTGTTTATATATTTTTTCATATGTATATAAAGTCTGTTTTTTTAGAGCTACAAATTTTTAAAATCACTTTATATATTTTCCTGATGATTCATGATATTTTCAATATTTTACTCTTTAAAAATAGTTTAAACATATTCAGCTAAATTAGGTCTCATATTATCAATAATTAAGTCTTCATATGTTTGTTTCTAATGTCTTTTTTTTTTTCCTGGAAACTCACTTTCCTTCTTGCCTGTTTAGTTGAGAGCTGTGTAAATTTGTCTTTGAAGTCTCTTGTAACTTTATCCATAATAATTATTTAAGATCAATGTGAAGTTGCTTTTCTCCTGAAATGGATCCCATAATCTTCCACTGGTTGCATGAAATCAATCTTTAAATAAAATTATCTATTTGTTTTGGAACTGTATAATATTATAAATTTATGCCATGAATCCACATAGCAGCTGACTTGTCGATCTTTATTTTCAATTAATATTTCTCAGTTTTTATTTTCTTCATTTACCCAATGTCTAGGTCAAAACAAAATCTTATTTACTGCTTATTTCTGCTTTGCAGATTTATTTCTTGTTTGTCCTTGCATTAAGGTCTATTATTTGAGGATCTTAGCTTTATGTAGATAATGATATTATGCTTTCTGTATTGTGTGGGCTCTAGGCTTTATTTCCTAATCCTGCATAACCATTAAAATTAAGGTCAAATTCATTAAGTTTTGAAATATATCTTTAAAGTGAAACCTGACTTTAGATTATCTTACCATACAAGGTTTTTCACTTTGATTTTGTTATTGTGCTCTGGAGTCTTTGATTTATTTTAACTCAAGGATACTTTATTTTATGGATTTTATTTATATATTTGAGAGAGAGACAGAGAGAGCATGAGTCGAGGGAGGGCCCCGGGAGATGGAGAAGGGAAGCAGACTCCCCACTAGTGAGTGTAGAGCCCAATGAGGGGCATTATCCCAGGACACTGAGATCATGACACGAGCCTG